>NC_088868.1:31426356-31506102 GCF_032884065.1 Artemia franciscana | reverse complement strand
TTTCCTGTTTTCTGTATAAACTTCCCGGACTCGGGATGTTTTGATATAAGCTCAAGGTCAAAATCCATTTCTTCTGGCTTCCTTTTAATATATTCAAATGGCATTTTCTTTTTTATTTCTCCTTTTCCTTCGTTCTTACCTTGTTTACCTTCAGTTTTAAACTTTGCATCCACTTTTTTCAAATTCTTTTTCAGTGATTTATCAACAATCTTCAAATTATCAAAATCTTCAACAAACTCTAATTCTGCTTCATAGTCTTCAACCGAATTTGTATCACTCTCACCAGATAAATCCTCTTCTAATTCATGAGGGGCCACACAAACAGGCTTAATATTCCCATCAGCACTATTAAATTTTCTGCTATTTACTTTCTGTGTATCCTTCATAATCCTCTGTTCAACATTATCCACGGTTTCTTCTGAGTCTTTAACAGGGATAACGACTGACTCACCAGGGAGTTCGCTTGATAGAGCACAAAGCACTACGGTTGCTTCGTTAGGTGTAACCTTTAGGGGTTCCACTGGGGGAGGCTCAGGAACTTTAGTTAATCCAAACAGATCCTTCTCTTCTGGATATCTAGCAATGTGGTTGAGAACATTTTCTTTGATAATTTTCCATTCATTTTGTGGTTTAGGTTGAACGATCACAACATCCCCATTAAGAGCACGATTTCTATCACGGATTCCGCCGATGTACACATCCGGGCCTCCGCTCTAAAAAGATAAATAACTATATGAAAAAATAATTTTAGACTGTCTACCCACAAAATATTAAACGCTCATGTACGACACAAGATATCTCAGCCACTGATCACTAAAGTTATCAAATATCAGAAGTGTATGACACATGCTATGGGCATGTCATTCGCAAGTCAAAACTCGACTGCCAAAGGTAGTCCTCTAGTGGCAGCCACGCAGTACTAGAAGAGGAGGACGCCCTAAAAACTCCTTACGAAGCAGCTATCGAACTGACCTCTCAAATATCATTGTCACAGGAAGATGTCTGGGCGGCCGCAACGATAAGGGACGATTGGCGACTCTTCTTGGATGCCTTAAGCACCTAAATTAAAACACATGCCGTGTCGACACGTATCACTAAAGGCTGTTTTGTTACAAACAAAAATGAAAATAGGCAGACTCCTGTAAAAACTTCAAAAAAAACTCCTTTAGGGGCAGGGCAAGGATAACTTACCCCCTCCCTTTTCCCCCTTGTATACTCAAAGCCTTGATACGGACAAAACTAACACAATGCCTTTCCAAAATACAGAGCAAGTGTTTGTTCAAAATTACTTTTATTAAAATTTAAATTTAAATAATTATTAATAATATAATTTTAATAATTTAAAATTTAAATAATACAAAATTATTTTGTTACTTTGGCAGCTTGTTGGTACTGTTTAAACGAACACGTGTCATACCGCGTTTAAACGAAGACGTTGACACATGCCGTGTCAATATTGTCATTAAAGACTGTTTTGTTACACATAAAAACAGCAGACTTCCATAAAAGCGCTAAAAAAAATCCTTTAGGCGCGGATGGGTAACTTACCCCCTCATCTTCCCCTTTTATAGATACATAGTATTAATATGGACGAAAACTAATCTGCCTCTCTATAATACAGAGCAAAAGATATATACGGTTGACATTTTTATGATCTTTCTTCCCACGTTATTCTGACATAGGTGAGTGTTGAAACCTCCGGCCCCTTTTTTGTGTCAGATATATGTCCTTTTCTTTTTTATTTGCGTCTTTGAATTATCTCCACTCTAGGATTTAGCTTTGGTGAGGATTTGGATTGACTGGACTTTAAACGCTGTACCCAGATGATTTTATTTGTCTGGTGACAAGAAGAGTGTTTGTGTTTCAGTTCTTTTAAAAACCCTGATTTGAAAAGAAGTAAGATATTATTTTCTATTTTGACTTATCTTAATTAGCCTAGAGTTAGCCTTTACAGGGAGAGCCCTATGATACGAAATATCCTTTCGGAAGGGAAAGGTAGAGAATTGTTGCAGCTTAATGATTGTGGCCTTTTGCGTGGCGTCTTGGACCCGTTAGTGTGGAACTTTCGTACCGCGGAGGAAGTACACTTGTCAGATCCCTACCGGTTGTTGGAAACTGACAAGACCGGGACACGTAGAAATCCGTGGTGCTTTAGAGTTACCCCTGACCCCTGAGATACTACCAGGTTCCCTTGATGACATTACAACTCTCCAATAGTAGCGAAGGTGGAGTAGGGACCCCCCTTCCCAACAGTGAGGAATTGAAAAACTAAATGGCCAATTATGGCCAAATTAACGAATTGTCCTTTCAGGCAGCATTTCATGGTTACAGCGATAGCTGAAACGTAGTAAAGAGCCAGTCACGGCACGCAGCAAGCGAAAGTCCAAAAAAATATTTAGAGAAAAAAGTCAAGCCAAGACATAATAGCTTAGAAGCTGATTGAGCAACGGTAACTATTACTTCGATTAACTTCAATAGCAAAACTTTATTAATTTTTTTTTCACATGCTGACCAATGGTCTGCGCAGCGCAGGTACCGATATCCTGATTTTCTACCCTCGACCGGGAGTGTATTGCGTGGTTGGAGGAAAATTACCCAACACTCCCTTGTTTTCCTCCCAGATTTCCCACGTACCCATTTGGAGCTGGATTGACTCTGCATGAGCTTAGAGTTACACCATTGACCCCCATTACAATCCAAATAACCAGCCACAACAGGACTCAAACCCCTGTTCACAAAATTTCAAGTTTAGCGCGCCAACCACTCAACTAGGACGTTTAATGCGAAAACAAATTTACGAGAATTTTGAAAAAAAGCCTAAAACTCTAAAATGGCGTCGGAACGATATTAATAGGGCACCATTAGAATTACCATGGTCGAAAACCTATACCGGAGAACTACAGTCTTCTATCTTGAACAACCAGGAAAATCGTTTTTCTGCATGGGATGTTTTCCTTTTTATGGTACTTGGTATTAACCAGGTGACATATAGCAATCGCAAATTCTGTCGGTCTGTCTGTTGGTCCCGGTTTTGCTACTTTAGGCACTTCCAGGTAAGCTAGGACGATGAAATTTGGCATGCGTATCAGGGACCAGACCAGATTAAATTAGAAATAGTCGTTTTCCCGATTTGACCATCTGGAGGGGGAGTGGGGGGCCGGTTAATTCGGAAAAAATAGAAAAAAATGAAAGTATTTTTAACTTACGAACGGTTGATCAGATCTTAATGAAATTTTATGTTTGGAAGGATATCGTGTCTCAGAGCTGTTACTTTAAATCCCGATCGGATCTGGTGACATTGGGGGTGGGAGTCGGGAGAGGGGAACCTAAAATCTTGGAAAACACTTAGAGTGGAGGGATTGGGATGAAACTTGATGGGGAAAATAAGCACAAGTTCTAGATACATGATTGACATAACCGGAACGGATCCGATCTCTTTGAGGTAGTTGGGGGGGGGGGGTAATTAAAAAAATAGAAAAAATGAGGTGTTTTTAACTTACAGATGGATGATCGGATCTCAATGAAATTTTATATTTAGAAGGATATCGTGTCTCAAAGCTCTTATTATAAATCCCGATCCGATCTGGTGACATTGGGGGGAGTTTGGGGGGAACCTAAAATCATGGAAAACGCTTAGATTGGAGGGATCGGGATGAAACCTGGCGGGAAAAATAAGCATAAGTCTTAGATACGTGATTGACATAATTGGAACGGATCCGCTCTATTGGGGGAGGGGTTAATTCTGCAAAATTAGAAAAAATTACGTAGGAGGAGTTGGAGGGGGAAACCGGAATTCTTGGAAAACGTGAAAATTGGGGTATTTTTATCTTACGAACTTGAACTTACGAATAGGTAATCGGATCTTAATGAAACTTGATATATATATATATATATATATATATATATATATATATATATATATATATATATATATATATATATTACAACGGGGACACCGGGGGAAACAGGGGGATATAAATGACGACCGGGACAAAAAAACTAAAAAGAAATAAAAACTAAAAACTAATAAAAAAAACTAAAAAATCTAAAAATCTAAATAAGCTAAAAAAGAAAAAAAAAGGAAAAAAATAAAGGAGAAAAACAAAACTAAAAAACGAATGTATATACAGACCGGGACACCGGGATACAAATGATGACCGGGACCCGGGACACAGGGAATATAAATGACGACCGGGACACAGGGACACAACTACAACGGGGACACCGGGGGAAACAGGGGGATAACCTGACAATCTATTTATATGCAAAGACAATGGGACAGCAAAGAATGTTGTATATTCGCAAGTTTTACGTAGTTAAAACCATATATATATATATATATATCTATATTCACAGGTAGGACATAGGGACACAACTACAATGGCGCGTAACTATTATGGCGCGTAACGACTTACGCGCGCGGGGGGGCTTGGGGGGGGCGCGAAGCGCCCCCACCAACTAGGTGTTGGGGTGGCGCGAAGCGCCACCCCCAACAGCTAGTATATATATATATATATATATATATATATATATATATATATATATATATATATATATATAGAAAGATCTTATGTCTCAGATGCTCCATTTTCGACTTGAATTGGATCCAGGGACATAGGGGATTGGAGGAGGAAACATAAATCTTGGAAAACGCTTAGAGTGGCGAGATCGGGATGAAACTTGATGGGAAGAATAAGCACAAGTTCTAGATACTTGATTGACATAATTGGAACGGATCCGTTCTCTTTGGAGGAGCTGAGGGGGGGGGGGTGTTAATTTGGAAAAATTAGAAAAAGTGAGTTATTTTTAACTTAAGAACGGGTGACCGGATCTTAATGAAATCCGATATTTAGAAGGAATTCATGTCTCAGAGCTCTTATTTCAATCCCGACCAGATCTATTGACATTGGAGGGAGTTGGAGGGGGAAATCGGAAATCTTGGAAAACGCTTAGAGTGGAGGAATTGGGATGAAGCTTGGTGGATAGAATAAGCAAATGTCCTTGATACGTGACTGACGTAACCGTACTGGATTCACTCTCTTTGGGGGAGTTGGGGGGAAGGGTTAAGTGATTTGGCGAGTTTGATGCTTCTGGACGTGCAAGGACGAAGAAAATTGGTAGGCGTTTCAGGGAGCTGCACAAATTGACTTGATAAAGTCGTTTTCCCAAATTCGACCCTCTGAGGGGCTAAAGGGAGAGGAAAAATTAGAAAAAATGAGATATTCATAACTTACGAGTGGATGATCGGATCTTAATGAATTTTGATATTTAGAAGGACATCGTGACTCAGAGCTCTTATTTTAAATCCTGACCGGCATTAAGCCTCTGATTTTCTTTTTAAATCAATCTATTGATTCTTAGAATTTTGTCTGAGCTCATACCATATGAGCTCTTGCCTCTTAGCTCTTCTTGCCTCGTCACAATTGCCATATGAGCTTTTAGCTCTTGTTTTTCGAATGCTGGAAGAGGGCCCATTTGAAAGGATGCCGTAATATCTCATACTCTTTTTACGTAACAAGAGATCAATCCGCCGCAGTTTGGTGTTTTCCGACATCTTGTGCCACACAGCATCTATTTTTGGCCAGAGACGGTCAAAATGCCGGAGTGTCCAAATTTTAAGTTATTCAGTCAGTTTCTCATGTTCTAGAACTCCAGGTGGGAAGTTTTAAGCCACCAAACTTGAAAACATCTCCCTTCTTGCGTACTCCTTCTGCCACCCCCCCCCCTAGTACATGAAAACCAAAGACAAATTTGAAAAAAAAGTGCCGAATGAATAAGGTGTCATTTATCTGTATTTATAAAAATAAGTGAATTTTTCATGCGCAAGTTTTAAAGATACCGATGACAGTACACTTCCGAGACTCTTTATACCTGACAGGATTGTACATACCTTGTGCGAAATCTTTGGGATGCTAAAATTTAATGGCCTTTAAAAAAATCTTACTGACTTCTTTAGTTTCATCGTCTGAATTAAACTATTTTTGCAGTGCATATTCTGTATATCTAGAAAATGCACAAATTTTAAAATATGAAGATTTTCTTGTAGAAGTAAAGAGCGAAGTTGAAACTCAAACAAATCAAATAATTGCTTCGCAGATTACACAAGATATATCTACAATACTAGCTTCAATAAACTAACTTTCTGTTTCTATGAGAACGTTCTGTTTTTTAGATGGGTTTTGAGTTTTCAGTAAAGCGCTAGTTTAAAAATTCATTGGACTTTGGAAAATATCATGAGTCGGCTAAATTTGAGTTAGTCTTATAGATATACCTTGCTTAATCTGCGACGCAATAATCGCTGTTCATTTTAAGTTTCAACTTCACTCTTTACTACCGTAAGAAAACTGTTTTTTCTTTAAATTAAGTCTTGAGAAGGTGAGATTAACAATAGAACAGAAAATTATATGTTGTGATTTACACCTGTTTTGGTATACAAGGTAGTTCAAATGTTTGTGTATCTGGATTAGATTCGACTCATTTTGGCTTTGCTATAGCTTATAAGAAGTTGTTGACAGTGAAATGCATCTGATGATGATTATAAAAGTTTAAGTAATACTTACTTATTCAAATATATTACAAAACTATTTTTAGAGTCATTACATGTAGTTATGTTTTAATATCATTATGTTTGCTGGCGTATCGGAAGGTAAACAATGAAGTTACTAACAATTGTGTGCTTTTTTCCTCAATCGATATTGATATTATCTTTCTTTTATTACATTTATCTTTCTCCTCATTCCGTATTCAACATACTTTTAATTTAATTTAACGTAATGAATGTTTTTATTCAAAATGTAGGGGGGGGGATTTTAGTGTTTTTTATTTTTTCTGTAAATTTTAAAGCAAAAGCACGAACATCCCTCCCCTCCATAAAAAATCGTATTTTCAAAATTTAGAGATGGTGGGATCTATGTTGGGATAAAAAAATCCCCCCCCCCAATTGACGGCCCTGTAATTTAATGCAACTGAACTGTTTTGTTTAAGTGTGGTCACAGGTTCGTCAGACCAATGAGAGTTTCTAGAGGTCACGATATTTTTCTGTGGTTCCTTTTTCTGGGCGTATTTTTTATGTTTTAATTCATCTTTACATATAATACAATTCAATTCTTTCATGCTTTTCTCATCTCTCTATCGAAATTATTCCCCAATATAAAGTTCTTTAGCATCATCTTTCTAATTTTTACATTAACTTTCAAAATATATTTAATCACTTTCTGCTTCTTTATAAAAAGCGATGGTAATTTCAGTTACAAATAGGATTTTATGCTCATGGAAAGTTTTCAAATAAATATGATCAAATTATACAACATGAAAAGGTATTATTTTTCAAAAAACAAGAGAGCGTTTACCGGAAACATGCTTAGCAGTCCATGAAAAATAAATCTTATTGAAGCAGACGAAAAATACCAACCGATGAAAAAAAATTAATAGTGATAGAAACCAAGTGGATGGTAAATTCATACACGTTTGGTGAAAATTTAGTTTCTGCTAATTTGGCCAGCAAAGGCTAAATCTGGTTAATGAAATTCATAAGAAAACCCAGATCGGATAATACATTACGTAAGAAAGAGTTTGCTACACTTAGAAAGGCAAAATTAGCTCTCTTTAGCTAAATTTTAAAAAGCTGGGTTAGCAGAGTCCAACAAGAACTGGCAACTTTGGGGCTAATCAAAGGCTGTGCCAGAACCATGTGAACTTTGTCTAGCGCTCTCGATTTAGGAGGAGCTATTTATATACATCACGTAGCTTTTTATATTTTCTTTTTTTTTACAAAGGGCAAAAATACTGTTTTTTTACATAATATACTATTCGACTCACCATCAACTTATCAGAGTCCCGCAGAGTAATTGGTAACATATTTGCAAGACAAATCAAAATCACCAACGAATCCACCACTTTTTCGTTAAGATATCCTCAATTGACAAGAAGCAAAGATAATGAAATTCAATCCCTTTTTTCTGGTGACAATTATGTTCAACTGATTTTTTTTTTTTTTTTTTTAGGTCAACAGAATAGCATAATTCTTATTTCTTTCTCATCAAAAAAACTTAATTAAACATGGTCTTTTTATATGCACCTTCAGTATTACACAAACTTCATTTATGATTTCATTAAATGATTCGTTTTCGGCTATTTTCTATAAATTTTTTCACGAGATCTGTCAAGTTTCAAAACAGCAATTTTGTTCAAAAACTTCAAATTTCTCGCAAAAATTTCCAAAAACCAAGACATGTTAAGAATACTTCAAATAAGGAAGTTTAAACCAATTCTTAAAATCCCAACACAGTCGGATTTCAAAAGGCTTTTACAACAACATGAAAGGTTGTTAGGTTACTAGTACAAGTGAAAAATTAGCTATCCATTCTTTTTT
Source organism: Artemia franciscana (assembly GCF_032884065.1). Taxonomy (NCBI): domain Eukaryota; kingdom Metazoa; phylum Arthropoda; class Branchiopoda; order Anostraca; family Artemiidae; genus Artemia; species Artemia franciscana. Next base: position 31,497,731 of record NC_088868.1, on the reverse strand, counting down.
TCAAATAAAGCACTTAAAATTAATTATTACTTTTTATCCTAATTTTTCATGGAGGTTCTAAAATATATACAAAAGTCTTTCGCTACAATATGAGCCAGTAGCAGTAAAGAGGCAGGGGCAGATCTACAGCAAAATCTTGGAGGAGGCAATGTGAGAAAGATGCCAATAATTAACCAAATTGAAAAATTTATTCTAAAAAGAGTAAAAAAGAAAAAAACAGGATAAGAGGGCGCCAGAAAAAATCGTGGGGGTGGAGTCTTCCGGCCCCCTGGATCCGCTAGTCTAAAGAAGAGTATTATAAATAGAGCGTTGAAACTGCAGAGATGCATGAGCAGCAGAAAAGGCAGTGGCAACAATTCACGATAAACAATAGTCAATAGGAGGATAAGTATTTTCAAGATGAAGATAATCTAGCCCCCCCCCCTCCTCCATAGGTATCCCTAAGAGAAGGAGCTTTCTAATGCAAAATTAACCCAAAAATGTTCAAACAATACCAGGTTGGTTCTTATTCTAGTGATCTATATTGTATTTTTCATACTATTACAAATATTGAAGCCTCTTTATATTGATAAATATATTGATAAATAAAAGTTCTCTTGTCACAATGGCAGTAGGTACCGTCATTTAAAAAATAAGAAAAAAAAACTGATTAGAGATTTGAACCATCAAAATGAAGTATGGCAAAAAAGTGTTGTTATTGTATTGTTATGCCTTTGGATTGTTAATACAAGACCATTCATAAAACTGTTACAAAACAAATTTACTATAAAACCTGATAATAATGATCATACCTCGCTGTCAGGGGGGGGGGAATAAAATTGGATTTCCTTTCTAAGGTCTGTTCAAAGATGCCCTAGAAGAATAAGGCCCAGGAAAAATCCACTTTGAAAAATCTTATCCACCAGTCCAAGGTTCAAATCTATGTGCAGCTATGAATACATTATGAAAATATTGTACATTTAGATTCAATCATTTTACTTTAATAAGATATTTCAATAAAAGATAATTCATTTCACAGAAAGAGGTTACACATTTCACAACACAAAAAAGAGCTAAAATAAGAATTCCTTCTTTTTTGTTAACCAACCACCCTTTCAATCCGTCATAATAATAATAATAATAATAATAATAATAAAATTAAACCAGTGATTTCAACAAACGTTATATAAATTGTTGTGAAACAACATTCTGGCCGGGATATTTAGTTATTCAAGGACAGTTGCCTTAATGTGCTGAAAAGTAAATTTATTTATAGAAGAAGAACAGTATGTTAGACTGCCGAAGAGTCAATTTAGTGAGATGAAAAGAAGAAACTAAGCACAGAGAAGAAAAACGAGAGAAGAAACTAAAACTGAAATATTAAATAGAAAGTATTACTTGTGCACTGGTATATACATTCTTATAACTTTAATCATTCAAGAAGAAGAGCAAAGTTAGAGTACAGAAAAGTCAATATAGTAAGATGAAGAGGCAGAAGAAAAAAGAGAGGATACTAAAATTGGAAAACAAAATACTGTGTTTTACCGACGAAATATATATTCTTATAACTCATAAATTTACTTATTCAAAAAAACCGTAATGTTAGAGTGCTGAATAGTCAATATAGTGAGAAGAAGAGAGAAGAAAGGAAAGAAGAAATAAAAGAGATGAAATTAGCATTTGAAAAACTAACTAAAAACCCGTGCACTGATGTATACATTTTAATCTCTAACTCAATTCATTCAAGGAGGACAGTAATGCTAGAGTGCAGAAAAGTCAATATAGTGCGAAGAAGAGAAGAAATCAAACACATTATAGAAACAAGAAAGAAGAAATTGAAAAATTAAATGCTAAGCATAATCGGTACACTGATATATACATTTTTATAACTCATAACTTTATTTGTTCGAGAATAACGGTAACGTTAGAGTGCAAAAAAGTCCATATAGAATAGAAAAGAAAGAAGAGAGAGGAAACTAAAATTGAAATCTAAATACCACTAATTACCGGCGCACTGATATATGCATCTTCATAACTCTTAGGATTTATTCGCAGGACACCCTGAAAACATAAGAAAAGACGTTAAAAGACAAAAAAATATATAGAAAAGTGAGAAAACATCGTCCAAAAACAAGGTAAAAATAAGGAAGTAAGTAGAGAATGTAGACCACTGCTACCACTACCAACAACTCCCGCAGCACCAAGCCACCTGAGGACAACACAGCTACACACGCTTCTCCTCTATCCTAATTTATTCAAAGAATAGAGAATCTTGAATTCGAAAGTTGATTTTATGTTGGATGAAACAACAACCTTTTCTACAAGAATATAAAATTAAGACACAGTAGGAGACAAGAAATCAAACATATACAGAAAAAGTAAATAGTGAATTTGAATAATAACCCAACGAAGAAACAAAAAACCTCACGGCTCGAACCCCCTATGGGCACACCCATAAACGGCTCCAAACAGTGCTGCATACCATTAAAAAAATTCAACATGTTGAATTTTCTTGTTGAAATCTTGTTGTGAACTTTAATTTTTATTGAATTGAGCAATGCCAAACCATAGTATATTCAATGCATGTCAGTTAGGAAGATCGAAACGATGGATGCAGCAATGCAAACCTTGAGTTTACTCAAAATAAAGTTAAAATCAATATAGAAATATTTACTGACCATAAACTGAGCCAACAGAGCATTGCAAATTTTCATTCGAACACGTTACAGCTCTAACGTTAGCAAATGCTGCACAAAACCCTCGGACAGCTTTCTCATGCCTAGATTTTGATTTAAAATGTTACAAACACGTTCCTTGGACATTTTCATTGCCTCTGCTATCTCTCACTTAAATTCGGTGGTCGTTTTACACCATTTGGTGAGCTTTAGCGATGCTTTCGTTACCAGTTACAATTATTGAACGTTCATTATCTCCCAATCTGTTACGGCCACGTTTAAATTCAGCAGCCCAAAATTTCACCGTGGTAAATGACGGTAAAGAGTCCTCGTATACAGAGTCTAATAGCTCCATACTCGATTTTTTCCATTTTTACACAAAGACTCATATCGACTCACTCACACGACTGTCAAATAAAAACTTCACGTCCAAAATGGCTGAAGCTCTGAAGTATTGCGGTCAAAAGATATAACACTACATTCCCTGACTTTTATTGACGACTTCTGCCATCTTCACGTTGAGGTAGGAAACTTTTCAGACCACCCTCGTATGTATCTTGACACATTTCCAATGCCAATAATACATATTTCACATTAGACAAACAGAAACCTTTTCACCTTGCTGGCCGAAGAAACAAGTTTTCTAACTCTGAACCGAATATTCGCACATGTAGACATATTTTTGATCCGGTGAACATGGAACCGGACAGCAAAAAAAAAAAAAAAAAAAAAAAAGAAAAAAATTCAACGCCTACCAAACCTACGCCTTAAAACCTAGGTTTGAAGGCAGTGGTGTCATTCCACAGAAATGTAGGGGGAGGGATCAATTTACTAAATAAGAATTCAAAAAGGCCATTTTTTCAATGAAAATACAAAACAGATACTAAAAAAAAACAAGGTGAGAAGGGAGGAGGGGGGGGAGAGAAATCTCCGTTCCCTATCAAACTGACGTCATTATTCAAACGTTAAAATAAATAAAAACAACCGCCAAAAATCAGAGTGCAATAAGGGCAAAATTCTAAGCCTTGATCAATTCCAATTCTGAACTATCGTTATGTTTTTTAGATTAATTTCTTTAGTTAATATTAATGTTTTTTAAATTAAATACTAAGTTAATAACAGACTGTTATAGGATGCAAATGTCGAAAGCTGTCAAATATCAGAGTACATTAAGTACAAAACCAAAGGACTAAGCAATTTCAGTTCTGAGAGATTGTGTTATTTTTTGATAGCAAGATCCATCGCACCATTAATTACATTAATTACCAAGAACAGTGAAGATGAAATCTAACTATTCAAATTGGTTAAGAGAAAACTTATACAACCATATGCATCTTAACAAATAGGGGAGAATAAAATTTCACCCCTTGACGGAAAATAATCCCATATGCAGTTAAGCGGTTTTTGGTAGTACCCAGCGTTAAATTTAAAACAAGAGCCAAGAGCTCGTATGGTATGAGCTCTAGCAAAATTCTAAGAATCAATAGATTGATTTAGAAGGAAAATCAGAGGCTTAATACAGGTCAGAATTTAAAATAAGAGCTCTGAGTCATGAGGTCCTTCTAAATATCAAAATTCATTAAGATCCAATCACCCACTCGTAAGTTATAAATACCTTATCTTTTCTAATTTTTCCTCTCCCTCCAGCCCCCTAAGATGGTAAAATTGGGAGCACTGGACCCCCCCTAACTCCCCCAGAGAGAGTGGATCCAGTACGGTTATGTCAATCACGTACCTACGAAATTGGCTTATTCTACCGACCAAGCTTCATTCTGATCCCTCCACTCTAAGCGTTTTACAAGATTTCCACACACACACCCCCCAACTCACCCCAATGACACTGAATCTGGTCAGGATTTAAAATGAAAGATCTGAGTTGCGAGATCCTTCTATATATGAAATTTCATTAAGATCTGATCACTCCTTCGTAAGTTAAAAATACCTCATTTTTTCTAATTTTTCAGGATTAACCCTCCCCCAATTCCCCAAAAGAGACCGAATCCATTCCAGTTATATCGGATCACGTATCTAGGACTTGTGCTTATTTTCCCCACCAAGTTTCATCCCGATCCCTCCACTCTAAGCGTTTTCCAAGATTTTAGATTCCCCCCTCTAAATCCCCCCAATGTCATCGGATTAGGTCAGGATTTAAAATAAGAGCTCTGAAACACGAAATCCTTCTAAATGTCAAATTTTATTAGGATCCGATCACTGGTTCGTAAGTTAAAATTCCTCAATTTTTCTAATTTTTCCGAATTAACACCCCCTCCAACTCCCCCAAAGAGAGCGGATTCAGTCCAATTATATCAATCACGTATCTAGAACTTCTGCTTATTCTTCCCACCAAGTTTCATCCTGATCTCTCCGTTTAAGCGTTTTCCAAGATTTCCGGTCGACCCCAACTCTCCCAAATGACACTGGGTCCGGTCGGGATTTAAAATAAGAGATCTGAGTTACAAGGTCCTCCTAAGTATGATATTTCATTAAGATCCGATCACTCCTTCGTAAGTGAAAAATATCTCATTTTTTCTAATTTTTCAGAATTAAACCTCCCCCTAACTCCTCCAAAGAGAGCAAATCCGTTTCGGTTATGTCAATTACGTATCTAGGACTTGTGCTTATTTTTCCCACCAAGTTTCATCCCGATCCCTCCACTCTAAGTGTTTTCCAAGATTTTAGGTCCCCCCCTCTAACTCCCCCCCATGTCATTGGATCCGGTCGGGATTTAAAATGAGATTTCTCAGAAACAAATCCTTCTAAATATAATTTCAGTAAGATCCAATCACCCGTTCGTAAATTAAAAATACATCATTTTTTCCATTTTTTTCGATTTAACCGTCCCCCTACTCCCCCCCAGATGGTCGAATCGAGGAAATGACTATGTCTAATTTAATCTGGTCTGGTCCCTGATGTGCCTGCCAAATTTCATTGTCCTAGCTTATCTGGAAGTGCCTAAACTAGCAAAACCGGAACCGATAGACCGACAGAATTTGCGATCGCTATATGCCAAATAATATTTACCAAGTGCCATAAAAAGGAAATTTTGATGAAAATCTGCAAAAATAAGTAAAAAAACATATAGCATCAAGCGTTTCACTTGGTTCAACTAGCACTGCTAATTTTTTTTTACGGTTAAAGTGGCAAAACTGACGAAAATTCGCTTGATAATTATTCCTAAGCTTCACAATTTTGAAACAACCAAAAGAAAAATCTTAGAAATTCACGGTTTTCACGTATGAATAGACCTAAGATGGGTCCAGGTGTCCTACAAATCTTATAGATTCGTGGTTTTCACGTATGGATAACCTAAGATGGGTCCAGATGTCTTAGAAATAATAGAAATTCGTGTTTTTTACGTATAAATAACCTAAGCTGGGTCATGGTGCCTTAGAAGTTCGCAGTTTTCACGTAATGAATAGACCTAAGATAGGTCCAGATGGGTCCTACTTCCAAGAGAAATGAACTTAATTCTCAATATGAGCCAATAAATGTGAAAATCTTTCAAGGAATTTCTAGATGCTGATGATGATAAGAAAACGGAAGGAAGAAGGTAAAAAGAGGCTTTTTTTGCAATGAATCTTTTGAAAAACCAAGTCCATGCTGAAGTGAATTTAAACGCAGACATGCTCAAACATAGAAGCAGAAAAGAAGCCCCCTACCACAAATTTTTTTCCATCAGATGGTAAACCCGAGGATAACAAGTCTTTTGGAGCATATTGTCTAATGGCAACTACTAAAAACACCAAATCTGAAAAAAAATTTATTATTGAATATTCACGTTTATTTTAAGGTTTTATAATTGGATCACTGGAATGGATAAATAATTGGATAGGAAAATGTAAGCATCCTCAATTGCGAAATAAATAATTTTTCGAGTCAATTTTCCCTATAATTAGGCTACTCGGTCTTATAAACCTGCTCGCTTTTCTATTATGGAACCTCTATGGTACCATATCTCACGCATTAAAATAATAATACCACGGTTTTGACGTGAGGCGATGGAAGAATTATCGGGCCGATTTGAAGACTGGTGTAGGAAAATCTAAAATTATTTTTATTATTTAATGTTACTATATAAATTATGTTACTATTATTGTTATAATTATGAAGAAGTAGCCCGCCGATGCATTACAGGCGCCTTAGCTTAAGAAGATTTAGCCAAGTTGGCCACTCAACGAACAAGAATTCTTTAAAGTGGACATCACTTTTTTTTAGCGGAAATTAGTTTTTTTTTTATTTATTTGGCTTACAAGCCCTCTCCTGCTACACCAGTGAAATTCATTTCAAGTTACTTACCTCAATTAGTTCTCCTTTTTCCAATCCTCTTTGGACGTCTGCCAAAGAAAAATACGGTTCAAAAAATTGGTTAGTTGATTTTTTTGGCCGTGCACGTCGTTTAGTCGACCCACTTCCTCCTGAGCTACAACTGGGTTCACTGTTAATAGGCACTGGGGCTTTCGGAGTCTTTGGAGTACCAGAAGGAGTGGGACCTTTCTTTGTTTTTATTGGTCTCAAGGGAGTTTGACGACTACCTTCTTGTACTGGGGTCGAACTTGAAGGTCTAAAAGTAAATAGCTTTATGTCAAGACATAATCTATACAAAAAACCAATCATAAAAGGGATTTAGTCTTTAAAAGTGCTTACGCGGTTATGCTTAAATGCAATACACTTTTATCAGAATTTCTCTTTGGCAGTTAAAAGAATCCCCCCCCCCCGACACAAATTCAAGCAAAATGCCAGAGGCTGTTTCGAAGTTTATAAAAATAGAGTAGCCTGTAATTTATTTACATCTAAAGTGTTTCTACAGGTACATTTGTTTTGCATTACTAAGGTGTTGATGGTTCTTTGGCAGGACAGTTCTCCTGCCACGCATACAGCCCGAACTAGATACCCAGTCGGTGTATGCCCGAATTAACCTCATTCTCAACCAATATTTATTTTATAAATAACAACCTTGAATTAGTAAATTTCTTTCGATAAGGAAATGTCAATTCATGGAAAAGATCAAACAAGAGAGGACCTCCATTTGTTTTTTTCCCTGGAGTTCATGCTTCTTCGGGGGCCATACGCATACAGCCCGAACTAGATACCCAGTCGGTGTATGCCCGAATTAACCTCATTCTCAACCAATATTTATTTTATAAATAACAACCTTGAATTAGTTAATTTTTTTCGATAAGGAAGTGTCAATTCATAGAAAAGATCAAACAAGAGAGGACCTCCATTCGTTTTTTTCCCTGGAGTTCATGCTTCTTCGGGGCCCGCCCGACACTTTTATTTTAGTCGAGATGAATCTCTTCTTCATCTAAACAATTATTTATACTTCTCTTACAATATATGGACATAATGCTGCTAATAAAATTGTCATAAATAGCATAAATGTCATATATAAATGTCATAAATAAATGTCATAAATAGCAATTGCCCTGCTGCAAAAGTCAAACGACCAACAAAACATCATAAAATCTTTTACCACTTCAGAGAACAGTAGCCATATATAGAAAAGCATTACATATACGCAAAAAAGTGCAAAACAAATAATACTCTGCAAAAACAACTAGTCACGGTTATTAAAAGAGGAAAATAGTGTTTGAAAAAAAAAATCTGCGAAACTTGGCGAATTTTCGTCTGAAGAATAAATTACAAGAGAAAAACTGACAAACTCTATCATTTTAGTCATACCTCATATTAGTCATTAGAATAGCGTTGACGCAGTTCCCACCGATAATTCTCGCGTATTTTTTTTCTCCGGCCTCGTCCGAAGAGTCCGACCAAACCAAAGAGCGTAAAAAGATGGATAAGGGATCAATTGATTATGAACTGAAAGTTATTGAACTATTTTGAAGGACCAAAGTGACTGGACCGCAACAAACCACCCTTTCAAGACCCTCTGTGCAACTGGGCGCCGATTGGCGAAACTATAGGCAAAGGTAAAAAATAGATAAGAAACCAGCAAAAGAGTGAAAATAAGGAATGCCAATCAAAGTTTGTATCCATTGCGTCCAGGGAGGGTGTAGGGTTGGGTTCGCTCAATTTTCTCTTTGCTGCGATAAATTTTGTTGTTGAATTTTTATTGTTGAATTTTATGTAGGTATGTGCCCAAATAATGCAAATAGCCCATTCAATGTCCGTGCAGACAATGACACCAACCTTTGCAAATAACCCATTCAATATCCGTGCAGAAAATGAAACCAAACTTTGCAAATAGCCCATTTAAAGCAGAGACTTCTTAAAATGGCAGCATAAATATCGTAAATCAATCCCAGTAAGTAAACATTTGCTTCCAAATTTGACCACAGTTAGCGTGGATGGAAAATACAAGCTGTTGATTGGAAATGAGAGGCTAATATTGCAGCGCAGAATTCTAAAATCAAGACACTGTAAGTGCATTGTGATTTTTACCAAACATTTAGTGGCAGTTTTGACTTCTCCAGTGCCCGGGGCAAAATCTGATTCCCCCCCCCCAACCTGTCTTCACAAAATTTCCAGGCCAGACTTCAGCAAAATTGGCATTTATCAACAAAAGTAATTTCTATTTATTAAATAAATAATATTTTACTGTTTATTAATTTATTAATTCAATTTAATCATCTTAATTATGATCATTTCAATATTTTTCTGTTTATTTTCATTTTATCAGTTAATTAAAAATTTATAAATTATTTTCATTTATTAACTGTTGTTCTCTACTTTATTTTGATAAAAATTAAATTTAAAAAAATTATAATAATTTATAACCGTTAGATTATTTATTTGAAATTTTGTTCCCCTAAAATTTCAACACCTATGGCAACCGCCTCCCTCTGTCCCTTCTCTAAAACCTCCTTTGTAAACATGGCATTTAAGGGCGTTCGAGTCAATAGTAGCAAATATCCTTCCTCCCCACCAAAACAATGTGGAAATTAACTATAACATTAGATTAATTAAAAAGCATCACAGTCAACACAAGAATAAACAAAATTTCACTTTCCACAACAGAAAGATGCCATCATTTCTCTGTTTAGTACTTTTTTTCGTCATTTCAAACAGTGATTCGCTAGACCTTTCTTTGATTAAACGTGTTGATCTTGAAGCAGCACTTGGTACTTTAGAGTTATTAAATAAAAAAACAAGTTTTTTACCTGAAAGTAAAGAGCGATATTAAAACTTTCAAGGGGAAATTTTTTCCCCTTGACAAATTCCTCCATGGAAAGTTCCCCCGCGTAACCCCGTCTCCTCAACCCCTCCCCCAACCAAAAAAAAAAAATGCCCCTGAAAGCGTATGTGCACTTCCCAAAAACCATTATTATATGGAAGCACTGGTCAAAGTTTGAAACTTGCCACCCCTCCCACAAGGATTGTGGGGGAGTAAGTCGTCTCCAAAGAAATAGTTATAAGCTTTTTCGACTATGTTGAATAAAATGTCTATCTCAGAATTTTGATCCAAAGACTTTGGGACAAAGATGAGTGTGAGAGGGGGCCTAGGTGCCCTCCAATTTATTTTGTCACTTAAAAAGGGCACTAGAACTTTTAATTTCCGTTAGAAGGAGCCCTCTTATGACATTCTAGGACAACTGGGTCGACACAATTACCCCTGGGAAAACAAAAACAAAAAACGAACAAATAAGCACGCACACGTGAACTGTCTTGTGGCAAAAAATGCAAAGTTCCACATTTTGCAGATAGGAGCTTGAAACTTCTACAGTAGGGTTCTCTGATACGCTGAATCTGATAGTGTGATTTTAGTTAGGAGTATATGACTTTTAAGGGGTGTTTCCCCCTATTTTCTAAAATAAGGCAAATTTCCTCAGGCTCCTAACTTTTGATGGTTAAGTCTAAACTTAATGAAACTTATATATTTAAAATCAGCATTAAGATGCGATTCTTTTGATGTAGCTATTGTCATAAAAATTCCGTTTTTTAGAGTTTAGATTACTATTGAGCCGGGTCGCTCCTTACTACAGTTCGTTACCACGAACTGTTTGACAAGCTTACTGTTTTTTATTTATATAATAGTTTTTACTGATATGCTAGAATAAACTTAAAGATATCGCTGTCTATCCTATCAACTAGTTGCAAAAATAAAATAAAATCTATGTGAGGTTGCTTTTTTATTATAACAAATGAAATAATTCAGATAGCACTAAAACTTCCATTGGATTATTTTTCAACATCAGTATATTTGTGACAACTTAACTACTTTAATAGTCTAAAAGATACAAATGGTTATTAGATGTTCCGTCTTCTCGTCCATTCCTTTCAAAAATGTAAAAAATCAACCGGTAAAATAAAAGTTTGAACTTCAGCTATGTATTTAGTTTTCAAAAAGCACAAATGACGCACTTGCCTTTTGGGCGGTTTGAGAAAAGGCCAGCGTCAAATTTATGCAAGGGCACATTATCACACCTAAGAGTTTTTCAACCTTTTTCTCTCAAAAATGAAATTACAAACCAAAAAATGACCATTGTTTTTATTTTAACAGGGGAAACTTGCCATTTCGTAGCTAGATTGCGATGTTGCATGGCAATTCCCAGCCTGTGACACTGAATGGCTGACCCACGGCACCCTCTAGCAGGCATTATAACACACATGGCATTTTTCAACCATTTCTTTCAAACATGTAAAAAACCAAATGAGTAAATAAAAGTTTGAACTTCAGCTATGTATTTAGTTTTCAAAAAGCAAAAAATGAGGCACTAGCCTTTTGGGGGATTTGAGAAAAGGCCAACCCCAAATTTATCTCCAGTAATTCCAGTTAATTCTAGGCTTAACTTCACAGTTCATGGTAATATATGTTTGTTTTAAGTTTTGTATCTTAGCTTCTCAAATTTTGCCCGTTTCAATCTTTGAATTCGCTCTACTTTTCACAAAAAAAACTTTTAAAAATTAATAAATAAACAGGCCTGTAGCCTAAATGTAATTTACATGAATACGTACCATGTGTTCGTATCTTCAGCCGTCAATCAAATTAAGGAGAAAGTAGATTAAATTTGAATTATTACTAATGGATATCCAATCAAATAGATAAATTTTAGTTTACCAAATCTGAAGATTCAAAAGTGAATTGATTCCACATCTTAGGCCAGGGAAAAATATCTAATTAAAGAGTAAATACAAAAATTTTTAATATCATAAAATATAAATTAAATATTATAAATCACAAATTAAATACAAGATGTAAATTAAACAGGTTAGACAGATTTGACTAGAGGACGAGATCAAATTAAAGAGGAGGCACTAAGAAAAGAAATCTTTCTTTACTATTAAAAATGCGATTTTAGAAATGTTTCTGCCGAAGCGTAAATTACTTTGAAGGATATTACACGTTAAGCATATAGATTAAAAATTAATAGATTATATGAATAAAAGTAGAAGAATAGGGCAAATTAAGGCGAGGCACCTTAAAATCATTTTCCGAGCCTCTGTAGCCTTCCTGTTTTGTCGGCTGACTGTCTCAAAGACCGGTTTCCAAAAAAATCTCCCAAAGGCTAAAAATCATCGAGAGCCATAGGTTTGACTAGAACATTTGATTGGAAAGGCAATGAAGTAGTACGTCCCTTTTGTCGGCAAGCTAATCAATCAAAGCAGGTAGCACCATAAGGAACTCCCAAAGGTGCCAAATTGCTTAAATGATAATTTCTTTGGGCTATTTTTTAGCGTTTTCCTAGCATGTATTTTAAAACATTTTTAGGGACTAGCATTTAGAGAAGTTTAGAGAAATAATCTTAAAAAACCGCACTTTCTGATGAAGCAAAATATTTCTATCTCCGGTAGAAAACAGGATAAGTTAAATGGTCTTTCTAAAATTTCTGGGAAAGTGCACCTTTTAGTTTCCTGTCGTTTATTCATATCTCTTATCTACCCAGTACAAGTTATGGCATGACCACTCAAACAATTTTAAATAGTTTTGCCAGCAGAAGCTAAAAAAGCAAATAAGGGATGACTTAAGGTGATCCTTTAAGGTACCGCATGGCCTTATGGAGTGTATTCAGAGGAATCATCAATATACAGTAAATACAAGGCCACTTGGCTTTGGAAGCACTATCCTGTACTAACAGGGTGACTAACATCAGGACTGCTATCAAGCAACTAAAATTACTAATGCAGTCTGGCTTAGAAGGAGACGATATTGGGGACAAATGACTTGCATGGGGTAAAAGGGACTCTTCACTGATGCTTGGTGTTAAGCTTTTCCGGGTCTAAGAGCCAAGGAGACAACACAATATGCTTGGAGGATCCGTTGAAAATGAAGCAAGAATGCTGTAATCGTCCCTCAACGAGATATGGATTTCGGTACAAAAGCCTCTGACGTGAAGGAACTAAGTAAGTTAGTAAGTGGCTTTTTACGGTTAAAGCTGCACTTCTTAATCTACTAAGCTACACGTCTTTACTCCTTCAAGAATAAATATTTGAAAATAAATTGGCATCTCAAAAAGAGAAATTCATCCTCGGACAACTCCTGTGTGAGATAATTTTTGATTCTGAGTTAAAATAAAAAAATAAACTGAAAAGAATCGTACTTCGGCACTTTAGTATTACTCTTAAAAGAACTAATAACTATTAGCCGCACCGACTTAAACCAGAAAAGTGAAACCCCTACAATAATGCACAACACGCAACATTGTGACACAGGGTACAACTAAAAAAGCACAAACAGCTTCTATATTTTATTAGTAAATGCTAAATGGCGATTTTTTTTTAAGACCGACCATTCGATTTATAACATTTTGCAGAATTAGCGTAAATAGGCAACAATGATCAACTACCCGAAGAATGAGGGACCGGGTATTTATGGGATACACCATAAACATATCAAATATTAAATTAGCACAGCGTGTGGCAGGACAGAAAAAGGAGGATGAGGACAATACTGCCAAAAGAACTTTCTACGGAGAACATCCATTAGTTGAATGATAATGGCTAAGAGACTTCTCTAGGTCCTCACTGAAAAGATTACACGAATGCAGAGCTACTTTGGGAAAAGTGGAGGCCTGACACTGGGGTGTCTGTGAGCCTGTCTAGATCATTTTTAATATTTTCATACAAGTGGATTTTTTTTTCGAACATGCTCTTTCTTCGAAATGATTTTCTTAAAAAAAAAAATCATTACCTAACAGCCACATTTGCAGTAATTCCGCCTTCCATATCTTTAGTCTTTTTTTTTACTAACCATTGACGAGGGATTATCAACCTCTTATCTCAGGATCTGATCATTAGGGGCAATGCCAAATCCAGAATGTTTTTTTCGGGGGGGGGGGTGTACAAAGAACTTGCCAAAACATCAAAATTAGTTATATTCGTTTTTGTTACTTTATTATGAGTCGGATTAAAACTACAGGGAGTTCAAACCCAGCAAATCTCCGAGATACGGCCTTAATTAGGGCCCCAAGAATTTTGCCTCCAGGACTCTATTCCCCGGAGTCAGAGATGTAAACCAGGGAAATCCTCTCTCATAGATCCAAGGATTCATACCTGGAACTTTAAAGTTGGAGACACCTCACATACATTTGGTCTAAGTAAAAAACTCAAGGATAGACTTTTTTTGCAGAGAAAGAATTAGATTAAAAAGGATCAATGTTGAGATTAACACTAAGAATAAAACGCTCATGTTACATGGGTCCTTTTTTATCTCAACTTACAAAAGAAGAAAAATGAGACAGATTAACATTCGTAAGCTACCATTCATGCACGTTTCCTGGGCAAAGCAGGAAGCACTGATGTTGAAATAGTGAATTTTTTTTCAACAGGATATCCAATATTAACTTACGCCCTGACAATGTTATGAAATTTTGTTTTTATTAATACTTCCTCAAATCCCTTCCATTGTTAAAAAAATGTCAAAGAAAAGCATCCAAAGCAACCAATTTACAATAAACGATTGAACACGCATTATACCTTTCCAAAAAACCCAATTGTAATTGAAAATGACAAAAATCTTTAAGAAAGAATAGAACTGACGAAAAGTCATAGTTAAGATAATATTCGTGCTCATGGCCGTATCCAGCTGGTTATTCGGTTTGACCCCCCCCCCCCCACCACAACCAAAAAAAAAATTATGTCCAACCCGAAAAGAAGAAACAAAAATACATATAAACAATTTTTTGTGCACAAATAAACCTTGGTAATCACTAATCTTTTATATAGCCATATCCCCCCTTTAAAAAAAAAAACGAGTATACGGCCTGTTTATGCTTACCAAAACTTCTAGAGAAGAACTCACAAAGAAGAAATGGTCCTCTTAGTTTTCACCTTAAATTGCTATTCTGCGTTCCAGAGTTCCAATCGGAAAAGGATAGGAGGGGGGCAATTGTCCCTTCTAGAGTTAAAAAAATAGAACCAATACCCCCCCCCCCTTTGCATAGGTCTTGAAAATATCTTCTTGCGCATCTGCATTAAAAAAAAATAATTAAGAACACCCCAATAATTTTGAAATTGACTAGCCCTAGAGTCCTAGTTCATAGGTAAAACCCTACTCTTGTCTATCCCCCCAACTTCGCGCGTCTAAAGCATGTCACCATGGCACTAATCGTCCTTTCTGGAATTTAAAAAATGAAAAAAGGAACTAACGACCCTCCTCCGCATAGGTTTTGAAGATATCTTTTTACGTATCTTCATGAAAAAATTACAAAACTCACTCCCCCCCCCAAATATATTGTAATTAGCACCCCTGCTGCGTCCTGACGAATTCCAAATTCGTTAAGAAAACCAAATTTGGAAAGAGTTTGAAAAAAAAGAAAGAAATGCCCGACGTCCTAAAAGGAGGATGTAAAGAAGATACAACATTTAAAAAAAGTGAGAAAAGGATAGAAGGAGTATATATATATTATGAACCTCTGTATACATCAGGGTGAAGGAGGATTGCACAGAGCTAAAGAGGATCAGTGATGGAACAAATTATTATTAGTTATAGCAGTTGTAGTTTTATCAAAAAGCTAGATAAGATGAGAATTTCTGGAATAAGCAATTAAATGGTTGTCGTTAATTTATTCTTCTTATGTATTCCACTTGATATAAAAAAATGCAAAGAAAAGTAAATAGAATTGTAGTAAAAATATATTAGATGTATGATCTTATTTACTGCAACTGGATAATCATTCACTTCAAATCTGTAATACCGGCTCAGTATCTGGTCTAACTGGTTAAACCAGTTTTAACCTGATTTTGTCCTGAAATACCGACTCAAGTACTTAAGAGTAAATAGCCCAAATAACCACAAACGTTCTAGTAGATAGTCCTCATGGCGTAGGTAACTTAATACTAAAACAGTTTGTATCTTAAAGACAAAAGTCCGCCTTAAAGGATCGCCCGATTTCGTGTTTTATAAGCTTCTTTGATTTGCATTAATTTAGGATTGACTGGGGGGTCTCGCCATAATCTGCAGAGCTTGGATAAGATATCCGAATAAATGAAAGAAAAAAAGATGAGACTTAATTTCCAGGAACTCTTAGAAAAACCATTTAATATCTCTAATTTTGTACCGGAGACGAATTTATTTGAAATGTGACAAATTACATAGATTTGACAAATTTTACAGTCAAACCAAAGATTCTCAATAGCTCTTGATAATGGGAAGTCGCCTAGGAGAATTCGCTAACGGACCCTTTGTCTTTGAGACGGTCAGCTGACAAGACGGGAAGGCTGCTGAGACTCGGAAAATGACACTCGGAAAATCAAGACTCGGAAGATGCTACATGGCATTAAGTAGGAATGAATTATCGCAATGAACCATAACATAAAAGGAGCCTACAAAACTATCCCAAGTGCCGTTCTGTTTGTAATTCAGGCGTTATTATGTTTAATTACAAAAAGGCTTTTCCAGTGATAATTTGGTATACTTATACTTGCTGCGGGACCAGACGTGGACGCCTCTTTAAACATCAATAAGACTCATTATGGTTGACTCCTATTTGTCGCGATCTCGTTCCAGCTCTTCAGCAAACTGGAGCCAGCAACTCTCCCACTGTCTGCTAAATTTTGAAACTCACCGGTAGTATCGAAGTCATTTTTGACAGTTGCCAGCTTATCCTTCATTTGACCGTCAGGACTCTAGCGCCAATCAGGCAAAGGAGCAGCAAGAAGCACTTGCTTTGGGACGCGGTCATTGGGTCTTCTCAGGATGTGGTCGAGCCAATGCAGTCCTTTCTGTTTTACAGTCGCGGCTGTTGGCTTGATGTTACAGCAGTGGTGACGCATATCAGCAATTCAGATTCTGCCGAAGTATCGAATCCCCACGACTTTTCGTAAACAGCGGTGGTCGAAGACCTCCATACCATGGAGACGAAGCGCCTTCAGTGGCTAAGTCTCAAATTCATAGAAGAGACAAGTCTAACAGCCACCTGATACACAAATTTTTGTCTTCACACTGATCCCATGTGGGTTCCACAAATGGTGGCGGAGTTGAGAGATGATGACTTGGGCTTTGGTGATTCTGTTCTCTACGTCAAGGTCACAGCCTCCACAAGAGTCTATTAGAGAGCTAAGATAAGTGAAGCTATCGACTTTTTCCAATTCCTGTCCGTAAAACACAAGTTGATAATCCGATTGTATATTTAGGTCCATAGCTTTAGTTTTGACCGTATTGATCTTCATACCCAGTAGCTGAAAGAAATATGCTATTTCATTTAGCATTTCTTAGGCAGTTGCTGGATCAGCAGCAAGAGCAACCATGTCATCCACGTAGTCTAGATCAGACACGTTAATGCCCAGTCCCATAATGACACCATCGAAACTCGAGAGGGGTCTTCCAAGACACCAATCTATGAAGTAGTTAAGAAAAACGGAGGACAAATTGCACGGGTGTTCACGGTAAGTTTCCACAGGTAACAGAGTCGGAAGTAGCCACGAAATCCAACATGTTACTTATAGGGAGGTTGTAGCGTTCACACTATTGTAGAATAAGACGAATAGTGAAGATCTGGTCAGTGCGCGATCTTCCTGTGCGAGATCTGAACTAGTTTCAAGTGCCCGCCTATCCCTTGCTCCCTCGAGCCCTTTCAGCAAAATCATCGCGAACACTTTGGTGGTCACATCCATGGATAATACCCTTCGGTAGCTACGGCTGTCACATTTGTCCCCCTTTTTAAATACTGGATTATTACTGATACCTTTCGATCAGACGGCAAAACCTTCTTCTCGCACATCAGACTGAAGAGGGGTTCTTGAAGGGGCCTTGAAGACCTCTGAAGGGACACCATCTTTTTCAGGCGACTTATTGCTTTTTAACCGTTCGATCGCCTTGAGTTTCTCTAAAATTGACGGTGGTGCGATGTCGATCTCATTCGGTGGTGTTTCAGCAATTAGTGGTAGCATTATCATTGCATCTTGCCCGTTTGGGTTTGGATTAAGCTGGTCTTTAAAGTGATTCTTCCAGTGATCAAATTTACCTTGAACGTCAGGAATCATATTAACTGAGTGTCTTTTAAGAAACTATTAATAGATGAGCTTTTTCCGATTATTTCTTTGAGGGTTCTATACTAACTTTTCGTCATTATTCCTGGCTTTTTTTCATATCTAAAGCAACCTCATCCCAGAATTGTTAGCGGTCCTGACGTAAGCTGGTTTTTACCCCAGTTTACGTAGCGAATTTTACTGCGGTTCCTGTCGTCTAGCCCCAACTAGCTTTGGCATTTTCTTTGAGACATAATATTTTTCCAGCTTTGCAAGAGTATAGCCAATAATTTCAGCGGCCACCTTTTCAGTAGAGTTCCGGAATTGTTTCCATAGGGTTGTCGGATCTTTATCACAGCCTGTCAGGCTTGCAAACTGGTTCAGTAACTTACGGCAGAAGTCTTCTTTCACTGTTTGAATTTTCAGTTTCTCCACGACTAACCTCTTTTGGGGGTTATATTTTCCTCACGCTAAACTTCATGAATATCTTTGGACCTACAAGTGTATAATCATTTCCAAATTTCGATCCCCTGCACGCTCCACTGTAGGCTCGAGAATCGATAACTGAGGAGCGTTAAAGCTGACGGATTAATATATGGTAAATTTGAGTGGCCACAGAGCCACTGTTTGAGCACCAAGTTATTTTTTGAAAGGTTTGTGTTGGAATATGGTTTTGGTGATGGTAAGGTTAGTGGATGTCGCAGACTGTAGTGGAAATACAAATTAATCATCTAAACATCAGGACAGGCCCTGCCCGCCCCCTCCTTCGCGAACCTGGAAATAATATACGCAAGAAGTACTTGTGTCTTTAAAAAAATATAACAACATAAAGACATGTTCCTTAATCTGCCCCCCTCCCCAGTTATAAAAAAGAAGGACCTACTCAGGAGTTTAGGTCTCTCCGGGGGATGGGGGGGGGTATGGAATATAAAAGTAAACTTCATAAGAGTCATTTTTACCTTATTTATGGAAACTTCTTCGTGAAAACTTTGTTCAAAGAGGATGCCCTCTCAATGAAAGTAATAAAGTTTGGGTAAAAATTACATGCTGAAACTTCAGGCACTTTCAACTAAAACATCGACGCCCTATGCGACTTCAATAGACTTGGAAGATCTTTGAAAGCAGAGTTTATCCAAGTTTATTCCCACCTGGATACAAGTTTCCCCCAAGTTTATTTTCAAGGTTATACAAGTTTATTCCCAAAATTCTCCGAAGTTTATTCCTAAGGTTATCCTTTATAGTAGATTCAGAGCGAATATTAAATAAGAGAAGTTAACCCTATAAAAAAAAAATCGGTCATAATCAAAGCTTTGGCGTTGCCTGTGAAAAAAATTTCATGAACATTCTGATACTCCTCCTTCTTCCAGGATCGTCGTTGAACGAGTGAGCGTAGAAAGACAAAGAATGGCTTACTCGATTGCAAAATGCATTTTTTAAAGGGACAAAAACTAACAGAGGGTAGCAAGTCCTCTTCGACACTCCTTAATTCCCCTCACCCTGAATGGCTTCATATAAAGAACTCCAGATGTACATTTCGATCAAAACGGTCGAAAGATCCAAAAATACAGCTCTGGGGACGACAAACTAAGCCTATCGGAAGGGACAGGGCCGTATCCGGGGGATACCTGGTCTGTTTGTACCCGGTACCTAGTGTACGGTACCGGTGAACGGTCAAACGGTGCCCGGTTTGTAACACAAAATACATTGAAACATACTTTCATTGCGTTTAATAAAGTTATTTTATACCCCCCCCCCTTCCGAAAAAATCTTGATTACCACCGTGCACAGTGACAAGGACTCCCAAATTCTGCAAATAGCTTTTCCAGCTTTGCAAAAGGCGAGACTTTCTAACACTCATGATACTAGAAAGGAGATGTATTACATCTTGCTGGAATATGTGCCATTGGAAGGTTTTCAATTTGTATGATAAAAGCTAAAATGTCCCTTGCGGTCATATACCCTCCAATCCTCCCACCCACTCATTCACTAATTTACGTATTTTGTACCTCTTCCGACTCGCGATCCAACCGTAGAAACTCGGGGAAGGGCTCATTCGTTATATATTCTAACTTCTAGTGCCCTCTTTTAAGGATCAAAATTGATTCAAAACTATCGTAAGCATGGAAGCATACTATTGAGTGGTTAGAAGGATCTACCATGGTAGCATGAGTGTTTCAGAAACTTTTATATAAATCACTGGCAGACACATAATTTTCGCTAATGGAGAAAAGACTCGGAAGCATGAAAAGAAGTGCGTTATGGGGCCATAACTTTTTTGTGAAGGGACATTCTTATACAAATCTTGGAGGATTCTTCCTAATCCCTGTTCAAGACCAGAAAACAAAATTCATCATTCACTTTACTAAAGACGATTTCAAATTGATTGAATAACTTTAGTTCCACGCCATCAAATATGACTGTAAATATTTAATCTTTCGAAAAAACAATGTTCTGAATTTGTAACGCAAATTTCCGATAAAGACAGAAATTGCTCATGAAATGTCGTAATTAATTTGCTTATCATAATCTTAAGGTAAACTGTCAACTAAGTAAATATTAATAAAGTCAATTTGGCATCATCAATTTATTGACGAAAATTTACATTTAAATAACGAATTAAGCTATGAGCGTTAGACAGGAACGCATTGATACCAAAACCCTTTTTCCATCTCCCATTACAAAAAATAAGGCGGTTTATTCATTAGAATTGACTAATATCAAAAAATGAAAAAAAAAACATATCAAAAAGTTAGTAAAGATTTCAAAGGATGCGCCAAAGGACTTCTGATCATGCACATACCCTTCAATCTATTTCAGTGGGAGAGCTTATAGTAGAAAAAGACATGAAGAAGCAGAACGTTGAATTATTAGAAGAATTTAAATGAGAATTCGTGAAAATCGAAAATTTGTATATAAAAAAAAGCCCGACTTTCAATCCTGAAATCGAAGGCACCATCCGAAGCATGCGCCAGGTTTTAACACACAATCCTCCCCAGTGGCATTTGAAATATTCTTAAACATAGGTTGATTATTTAATGACTATTTAATTGCTTATTAAATTATTGATGATTTAATGGATTATTTAATTATTTCTCATTTGATTATTTAAAGGTAAACATGAAATGCTCCATAAATGAACCACCCTCCTTTGTCTCCCGGATCAAATCATGTGTATTTCGCTTTACAAATTTTTTACAGGCAACTTAAACTAGCCAATCAGATAACTTTAACACGCATCGTCTCAAAAAATATTCACTTTTATAATCACTGAACCCATCAAACTACCAATTTTGCTTAACTGTTTCAAACTCAATGTTATTCTATGAATTGTGTGCTATTAATAATATTCTTGCCTTTTGTTCAATATGAATATTTTTTGCCTGAAATGGAAAAAATATTGCCAATGGAAACACTTTTTTTGTCACCAAGCAAAATTGAAACTTTAGAAAGAAAATGAGAATTTTTTTTTTTATTTCTAATGGAACTAAAAAGTTTTTGCTACCAAGAAAAGTGAAATGTTTGAAATAAAATTGAAAAAACATTTTACCTTCAATCATAATAAAGTTGTTTTTTTTTACAACCAAAAAGAAATAAAAATTTTGATTTGAAATAAAAGAACCTTTAACTAATAATTTTTTTCCAATCAAATAAGATTGAAATACTAAAATGAAATGAAAACAGCAAATAACTTTAATTCAAATGCTAGAAGTTTATTTCCACCATGCTTTCACCCCATACCCCAAGATATCACGCTAAGCTTTCATTTAGTCTTAAAAAAGGAAATTTTTACAGGTAATTTGGCAGTTTCTGGTAAATATGAACGTGAAAGCTTTTCTTTTATTTATAAGTCTACTGTTGTATCACTATTTTTAAATTTATAACAGAAATCACTAGCAATTCAGTAACAGTATTCAACTGCATTCTGCCAATGTTGTCAAATAAAGATATTTCACTAACTACAATGGATACGCATTTATATATATATATATATATATATATATATATATATATATATATATATATATATATATATATATATATATATATGTACATTATATATCATGCTTCATGCTACGAAAAATCATGCTTAAGTTCAACTGACGTTTTAAATTTTTATTGCTGAATTGCATCTCTGGTCCAAATACCTGACTTTTTAAATTTATAAAAAATAACCGCTATAAAAAAAAAAAAAAAACAAATCTTAAGATATTTATTCTTTACTTAGAAAACCTAATATGTATCCTTATATTATAACAAGTTGTAATATTACTGGCATGTTCAATAAAAATACCTAAATTATATAGACGCTTTAAATCAAAATGATTCTATAGCAATATATAAATATATATATATATATATATATATATATATATATATATATATATATATATATATATATATATATATATATATATATATATATATTTATATATATACATATATAGAAAATCTAACTTACCCCTTTGAGGGCGCAGTGGGTTTGGTCTTAGATTGGTAATACCGGACCCAGAGGTTCGACCCACTACAGGGCCGACGCAAGTACCTTAGAGGCCGTACAGAGGCCGACGCAAGCATCTTGATATTCAAGAAGCATCGTTAATCCAATACATATAAATACGAAAATCTTATTTAATTAACTGGGAAACTAAAAGCTGAATTTTTGCCAGGGGTGTTTTTTAAAACTGGATGTTTTATGTTTAGATAAACTCGATGCCCAGTTTTGGAGGGTTATATATATCAATAGTGACCTCAATACATGTGGATGGCAAAATTTAATCATAATATCCACAAAAGATTATTCTGATTTATTAAAAAATTAATTAAAACAAATTTTTCCCACGAAAAAAGCTTTTCAAATGGAATTAAAGAGCAGCATTTAGCCAAAAATGAGCAGAAATAAATGCAGAATAGTTTCCAGGCGTAAAACTACCACGTATCACCATCAATAATTAAATAAAACCCAAAATGAACAGAAATTACAGTAGATAACCGATTCAAACAAGCAGAAACTAAAAGGAGCACGACTGAAATCAAGGCAGTATAGATTAGGGCTAAATCCCCCCCCCCCCTCACGCGCAAAAAAGTTTGTTGGACTCGCAAAAAAAAGTCACAAAAATGAATATAAATTTTTTTATGTGTTTTCAAAGTTTTGTTTTTTAAAACTTCCCCTCCCCCCAAAAATTCAAATTCTTTTGTAACCCCCCTCCCCCCAAAAAATACCAGATACAACCCTTGCTGACAACCTCATATGCGTTCTAAAGACCAAAACATAATTTGCACTTTACTGAAAACTAAATATATTTTAATGTTCTCTCTTTTTCAACTTAAAAAATACGAAACTATTAAGGCTCACAGGAATTAATATCAATATATATATATATATATATATATATATATATATATATATATATATATATATATATATATATATATATATATATATATATATATATATATATATATATATATATATATATATATATATATATATATATAATATATATATATATATATATATATATATATATATATATATATATATATATATATATATATACATTGTGGCTATTTCGCTCTTTACTTATGAATATACTGTTACTGCGATGAACAAACACTGCACAAATACTGCAATGCTACAATATAAACAAAAAATTATATAATATATTACCCTGCTTTAGGCGTTCCTCTATCCCCTTGTGAATCGGTCTTCTTCTTTGGAGTTCCTTCTTTACTTTCAGAAACAGCGCGCTGAGCTCTAGAATTACCTGCAGGGTATTCTTTTGTCTCTGATCCTGCACGCTTAGTCCTAGGGGTCCTTACAGGAATCTCTCTGCCCTCTGAGGCTGCAAGCGGGGTTCTCGGGCTACTTGCTATACTTTCAGGTCTACTTCCAATAGAAGAGGAAACTGATGCAGTGTTGCCAGACATGTTGATCTTTCCGCAATAACAGTCTGCAATAATGTCTGATTTAAGTAAAATGCTTGGTGGAATTATAAAACAGCTACTACCAACGACTCAACCCAGGATCAAGCCACATCCCCCTTATGTACTATCTTTCAGTCTTTGAATCTATAAATTTGTCAATATGTTTCTCAGTTGTTTTTTTTATTACATAGTTATATATGGGTTGAATATCTGCATCTGTCCTATGATGCAACTGGATAAACTTGTACGTATAGAGAACATACAAA
Source organism: Artemia franciscana (assembly GCF_032884065.1). Lineage (NCBI taxonomy): Eukaryota > Metazoa > Arthropoda > Branchiopoda > Anostraca > Artemiidae > Artemia > Artemia franciscana. The sequence goes on along the minus strand of NC_088868.1, from coordinate 31,473,520 downwards.
AAGGGGTGTAGTGATCCCCCCAAATGTTGTTCAAAGCCCTGTGAATTAAAGCAGTTTAAACCATGTTTTGGGTGCCAGCATTTTTAGGCACTCCAGAAGAAAACCTAGCAGCCCCACCCCTTCGACCCCACAGTACACACACAAAATGTAAATGATACAGACATCATATATGAGTGATGTCTATATGATGTATAAAAACACAGTACACACATAATAAATTGATAATAACATAGGCTATCCATCGGAAATAATGTACACGCAATCAAAATGTGTTATACAATAAAACTCAAAATAAACACTACCTTCCAGTGAAACCTTGAATGTAACCCATTTTTCTAATGATGACTCCGACATAACCTTAAAACATTACTATACTTATAGTTGTTCATTCATCATTCTCACAATATTGACTGAGCTTTTCTCGGTTCCCGAGAGTTTTCCCAGATTCCAACATAAAGAGAGAAGAGGGCGGTCCAATATAGATAGTCAATCCAGCTGTTGAAACTGATAGAAAATATACCGTAAATATATATATATTGCTATCCAATCTTTTTTTGGGGTCTTAAAAGTGGCGGTTCAAGAGAACTTGTAATTTAAACCCAATTTTTATCTACAAATTTTCCTCATATCCACGGAATCTAATTCCCACATTTTTTATGTAACAATTATCTTATAGTCCTATGATTTATATGGTAAGCCTCTGATTTTCTGTTGGTCCCATTTTGAATTGCATTAAATTTCTCTGCCTTTATTTATGTTTTTTACTAGGTTCCGTCATTTTACTACCAGCTCCGTAAAATTCCTGTAAAATAAAGACGTAGACAGGACTAGGGTTTTAGAGGGATTATGGCCCCTTCTACAAAATGAGACAAATATCAAAATATATACTGTATTTGGCGAATTGTTATGAAAGCTGATGGTAAGAAGGGGTGGCTTCACTTGGCTGGGATGCAGTGTAGATGGGATAAGTAAAATAGCTAGGGCGTACTGTGTGTGTGTTTTTTTTTTAGTTGAACGATTTTTGGAAGAAGAGGATGAATAAACTCCGAACCAAGATAAGAATAATGGAAGCTATGGCGATGACAGTGATCAAGCATGACTCCGAAACGGGAGCGCCTCGAAAGCTTATTAAAATCAGGTTAAAATGTTGTCCATGAGAATCGACTAAAGACAATTTTTTAAATCATGACTGTCAAGACCGTTTCCAGAGGGGGGGGAGTATATGGAGTTTGACCCCCCTCCCCCAGAAAATGATTGTCTGGCCCGTAAAAATGTAACAAAAACGGATATAAAAACTTTATGACGCGTTTTGACCATAAATGTGGTTTGATTCCCTTTTCAAGGACTACAATGAAACAAATGTTAAGAGGGTGTCCTTAAAAAGGATATCCTGTCCTTAAAAAAGATATCCTGTCCTTGAAAAACAGGCTGTCCTTAAAAAAAAAGAGAAAGAAGACCATAAGAAATGATAAAAAATGTGACTTCAAGGGAGGAGGAAAGAGTGAAACTTATAATAGATTGGGATAGAGGAGGATCAGACACATAAGGGTTAGCCTCAAGCGGTCATGAACTGCATTCATAGTAAAATTAGTAGTAATGGCTTTACAATAGCTTCTACTTTTCTACACCTCCCCCTACCAATTTACTGAAATTCTTTCAAAACTGAATGCTGTATACACAATTAAACATACACAAAGAACCTCGGCAAAACACAAGCCTACAGAAACAGACGAAGGAAAGAATTCGTCCCTATAGATGTTCTTGTCCAGAAAAACAAATGTGTCCAAGATTCCAGGAAGGTTAGTCAACAAAAATATGATTATAATAGTATTTCCTGGACGTTCACGGGGAATTAGAGCATGTGGTGGCATCACAGGCGGCATATCATTTCTTTTATCACATCATGGAAGGGCTCACAAAACTGAGGTGAAGCTCAGGGCAAAAGGACCCACTGTTTCAATAACAAAATAAATAAAAAAAAATAAGTTTTTTTCAACCGAAAGTAAGGAGCAACATTAAAACTTAAAAACGAAAGAAATTATTACGCCTACGAGGGAGATCACCCCTCGTCAATACCTCACCCTTTACGATAAAGTTCGGGTTTTGTCCCAATCCTTTAAGAATGACTCCTGAATCACAAAGGTCGTTTAATTAGAATTATTAGCTTTTTTAAAAGTATTAAAAAAAACTTTAGCGTAAAGAGCGAGGTATTGACGAGGGGGATCCCCCTCGCCAATACGTAATATTTCTGGTCGTTTTAAGTTTTAATGTTGCTCCTTAATTGCAGTTAAAAAAAATGTTATTAATTTAATTTCTGATCGTTTTTTAAATAATGCTGGAAAATCCAGCTTCTCCTCCATGAAAAATTCCCTTCATCCATGAAAACTTATTTCACGGAAAGATCCTCCCACATAAAACCCTCCGACGACTACCCTGCCATAAAAATCCCCCTGAAAATGCCTATATACTTCCCAATAACCAATACTATATGCGAACAATAGTCAAGGTTCTTAACTTGCAGCCCTTCCCCTGGGGACTGTGAAAGGTTAATTTATCCTCAAAGGCTTAGTTATTGGGTTCTTCGACTATGCTGAACAAAATGGCTGTCTCTGAGATTTTGATCTGGTGACTTTGGGGAAAAATGAGCGCAAAAGGAGGGCTAGATGCCCTTCAATATTTCTGATCACTTAAAAAGGGTACTAAAACTCTTAATTTCCAATGAAACGAGCCATCTCCTGATCTTCTAAGATCAATGGTTTGATACGATCACGCCTGGATAAAAAAAAAAAAAAAAAAAAAACACACATCCGTGATTTTTCTTCTGGCAAAAAATTGAGAAGTCCACATTTTGTACATACGAGCTTGACATCTCTACAGTAAGGTTCTTTGGTATGCTAAATCTGACGGAGCGGTTTTCATCAAGGTCACTTGATGTTTTGGTGGTGTCTCCCTTTTTCAAAAAATTGGGCAAATTTTCTCAGGCTCATAACTTTTGATGGGGTACCTTTTGATTTGATGAATTTCAAATATATTGAATAAGCATAAAAATTCGATTCCTTTGCTGCATCTTTTGTTATCAAGACACTCTTACTTTAAAGTTTAGGTTATTATTGAACCGCATCGCTCCTTGCTTACAGTTCGTTACCATGAACTGTTTGAAAAGTTTATTCTACGGTTTAGGGATTTGAGGCTAGTTTCCCCATCCTTACCATTTATCTATCCAGCTGTCGACCATTAGCCCACACAACTATATCCTCCAACTTTACATCCCGTTTACGAAATTCTTCCAGCGGTATCTACTCCCAGTCCAACATTTTTCTATTAGATCCCAACTTGTCAACACGACCATCTAATATTCTTAGCAAATCAGCTCTTTCATGACTGACACTGTTCCAAAAATTTTCAATTTTCGTAATGGCTTCAGTAATCACTCTTTATTCCAGACCTTTTGAGTCAAAAAAGATTTTTGGTCGGCGCGCCACCAAATCCCGGAATTACATCCTTTGTTTCTTTACATCTTGCCTTTCTATTCCAATTTTGATCTGCCCTCTCATGAGGCCATCTCTTGGTAGCAGCTTTCTGAGCTGCTTCATCTGTCAGTTTCTTACTTGTGATCCCACAATTTCCTGGAGTCCACATAAGTGCAATACAGTTACTATTAGATTTTACTCTGTTTAATATTGCATAGCATGCTTAGTTATAAGAAAGATGCACGTTATCGCAACCTATACTTTTCAACAATTACACTCTCTTAGCTGCATGTTCTATTCCAAACATTTCGTCAAGTGTACAGGCAACACTTAGCCACGTCTGTGAATTTTTTGGTTTCTCTAGTAAAAAACAAAAACAAAAAACATACAAATCTAACAAATCAGGTAGCAATTTTTTAAAAATTACAAGAGGCAGTCATTCCTTAATCTTTTAGATTAAACACCCGCTTTGGTATTGAAAATGAAAGGATAAATTAAGTATCATAGCTTTAAACCCTGTCATTGCCGAGCAAAAACAGAGACGTTTCAATTTAGTAAGAAATAAAAATTATCATTAGAATTTGTTATTAAATAATCTTCCGTCGGAACTTCTCCTGAAAATTAAGGACATGGTTAAGAAGTCATTTAATCATGATTTTCACCTTTCAAAGGTTCGTTTGGCTGACAAATTAAATGGACTTTTGTTTGAAAAATTCCGAGATTATGATACCTCTTGTCCTGGTTCTGTTATTAAGAATATTTCGTCCAAATCTTTGACTATTCAGCAAGAAGCAATTTTGAAGCAAGAAGCCGAAATTTTGCTTTCCTTCATCGGTTCCTTATTCTAAAATAATTTCTAGGGTGGAGGCTGGTATTACGTCTTCTATGGATAAAGTTGAAGCCCCATAGAAAAAAAGCCAAAATTTTGAAACATTTAAACAAATTTGATAGGACAAAACCTAAGAATAATATCACCAGAAATGACATAAGAGCCCTTACACATTTAAAACAAGATAAAGACTTTATCATCACCAAAGCTGATAAAGGCAACATAATCGTAATAATGGTCGTAATCGTAATTATGTGGCAACTACAGTGATTATGAACAAAAAATGAAAGCCATTATCTCAGATGAGATTATTTACAAAAAACTGGGTTCTGATCCCACGAAAAAACACGATATGGATTGAAAGTACTCAAAAGGAACCTACAAAGAACCCCTCAATTTTATAATAAATTTTCCCAAGGGGTTGTTCAGCACCAAAAATCTATGGTTTACCTAAGATATATGAGAATAATGCTCTTTGCTCTATTGTATCTATTACTCAGTCGCCAGTTTCCAAATTAGGAAAATAGTTGGCAGCAGCTTTTCATCCATTGTTGGGGACTTATTTTAAAAAAAAATCAATGATGTTCAATAAAAATAAAAAATAAATAAAACATCCAAAAAAAAAATAAAATAAAAATAGACGGCAACACAGTTCTCTGCAGTTTTGATGTTATATCTATGTACACAAATTATTACGTAAAAAAATGTGAATTTATATAAAAAAAATCAAATACAAAAACATTTTGAATTGTTAAAAGATGTAACTATGGCTAGCATGGACGTTGAAGTCATTATGAAATTGGACTCGTCGGTCGAGAAGTATCCTTTTTATTTCGGTTTTAGAGGAAAATTTTAGCAACGGATCTTTGGTTCACCAATGGCTTCTCCTTCAAGTACAATTATGGCTAACTTCTTCTTGGGTTCTATCGAAAAGTCCACTATTCAGTGTTTTCGTCTGTCTCTTGGTCTAATGGTCTAATTTTTTCGATCTATAGAAAACGAACGCATACTGACAGACATTTGAATTATCGTTCATGTCACCCCGTTTCAGTAAAACAAGAGCTAAGAGCTCATATGGTACTTGTGACGAGGAAAGAAGAGCTAAGAGCCAAGAGATCATATGGTATGAGCTCTAGCAAAATTCTATGAATCAATAGATTGATTTAAAAGGAAAATAAGAGGCTTAATGCCGGTCAAGATTTAAAATAAGAGCTCTGAGTCAAGATGTCCTTCTAAATATCAAAATTCATTAAGATCCGATCACCCACTCGTATGTTATAAATACCTAATTTTTTCTAATTTTTCGTCTCCCTTTAGCCCCCCAGATGGTCGTATCTTGGAAAACGACTTTATCAAGTCAGTTTGTGCAGCTCCCTGACACGCCCACTAATTTTCATCGTCCTAGCACGTCCAGAAGCACCAAACTCGCCAAATCAATGAATCCCTCCCCCCCAACTCCCCTAAAGAGAGTGAATCCAGTACGTTTCCGTCAATCACGTATCAAGGACATTTGCTTATTCTATCCACCAAGCTTCATCCCGGTTCCTCCATTCCAAGTGTTTTCCGATATTTCCCCTCCAACTCCCCCCAATGTCAAAAGATCTGGTAAGGATTTGAAATAAGAGCTCTGAGACATGAATTTCTTCTAAATATCAAATTTCATTAAGATCCGATCACCTATTCGTAAAATAAAAAACCCCAATTTCCAAGTTTTCCAAGAATTCCGGTTTCCCCCTCCAACTCCCCCCAATGTCACAGGATCTGGTCGGAATTTAAAATTTGAGGTTTGAAGCCCAAGACCCTTCTAAATATCAAATTTCATTACGATCTGGTCACCCTTTTGTAAGTTAAAAACACCTCAATTTTCAAAATTACCCCCCCCCCTCAACTCCACCAAAGAAAGCAGATCCGGTCCGATTATGTCAGTCACGTGTCTTAGACAGGTTCTTATTCTTCCCATCCAGTTTCATCCTGATCTCACCGCTTTAAGTATTTTCTAAGATTTCCGGTTCCCCTCAACTGCCCCCCCCCCAAGTACGCTGGATCCGGTTGCGATTTAAAATAAGGGATTTGAGTCACGAGGTCCTTCTAAATATGAAGTTTTATGAAGATCCGATCACTCCTTCGTAAGTTAAAAATACTTCAGTTTTTCAGATTTTTCCGAATTACCCCCCCCCCCAACAGAGCGGATCCGTTCCAATTATGTATATCACGTATCTAAGACTTCTGATTATTTTTCCCACCAGGTTTCATCCCGATCCCCCCAATCTAAGCGTTTTCAATGATTTTAGGTTCCCACAACCCAAACTCCCCCCGATGCCAGCAGATCCGGTCAGAACTTAAAATAAGAGCTTTGAGACACGATATCTTTCTAAATATCAAATTTCATTGAGATCCGATCACCCGTTCGTAAGTTTAAAATACCTAATTTTTTCTAATTTTTCAGAACTAGCCCCCCCCCCCAACTGCCCCAAAGAGAGCGGATCGGTTCCGGTTATGTCAATCATGTATCTAGGACTTGTGCTGATTTTTCCCACCAAGTTTCATCCCGATCCCTCCACTCTAAGTGTTTTCCAAGTTATAGTTTCCCCCTCCCAACTCCCCCCCCAATGTCACCAGATCTGTTCGGGATTTAAAATAAGAGCTCTGAGACACGATATCCTTCTAAATATAAAATTTCTTTGAGATCCAATCACCCGTTCGTAAGTTAAAAATACCTTATTTTTTCTACTTTTTCAGAATTAGCCCCCCCCCCAACTACCCCAAAGAGAGCGGATCCGTTTCGGTTATGTCGATCATGTATCTAGGACTTGTGCTTATTTTTCCCACTAAGTTTCATACCGATCCCTCCACTCTAAGTGTTTTCCAAGCTTTGGATTTCCCCCTCCCAACTTTCCCCCCCAATGTCACCAGATCCGGTCGGGATTTAAAGTAAGAGCTCTGAAACACAATATCCTTCTAAATATCAAGTTTCATTGAGATTCGATCACCCGTTCGTAAGTTAAAAATACCTCATTTTTTCTAATTTTTCAGAATGCACCCCCCACAACTACCCCAAAGAGAGTGGATCCATTCCGGTTATGTCAATTATGTATCTAGGACTTTTGCTTATTTTTCCACCAAGATTCATCCCTCCACTCTAAGTGTTTTCCAAGATTTTAGGTTTCCCCCTCCCAATGTCACCGATCCGGTCGGGATTTAAAATAAGAGCTCTGAGACACGATATTCTTCCAAATATCAAATTTCATTGAGATCCGATCACCCGTTCGTAGGTTAAAAATACCTCATTTTTTCTAATTTTTCAGAATTAACCCCCCCCCAAACACCCCGAAGAGAGCGGATCCATTCCAGTTATGACAATCATGTATCTGGGACTTGTGCTTATTTTTCCCACCAAGTTTCATCCTGACCCCTCCACTCTAGGTGTTTTCCAAGTTTTAGGTTTCCCCATCCGAACTCCCCACCCCCAATGTCACCAGATCCAGTCGGGATATAAAATAACAGCTCTGAGCGATATCCTTCCAAACATCAAATTTCATTAAGATCCGATCACCCGTTCGTAAGTTAAAAATACCTCATTTTTTCTAATTTTTCAGAATTAGCCCCCCCAAACTACCCCAAAGACAGCGGATCCGTTCCGGTTATGTCAATCATGTATCTAGGACTTGTGATTATTTTTCCCACCAAGTTTCATCCCGATCCCTCCACTCTAAGTGTTTTCCAAGTTTTAGGTTTTCCACTCCCAACAAATGTCACTAGATCCGGTTGGGATTTAAAATAGCGGCTGAGACACGATATCCTTCCAAACATCAAGTTTCTCAACCGTTCGTAAGTTAAAAATACTTCAGTTTTTCTATTTTATTCCGAATTAACGGGCCCCCCACTCCCCCCCCCCAGATGGTCAAATCGAGAAAACGACTATTTATAATTTAATCTGGTCCGGTCCCTGATACGCCTGCCAAATAGTGCCTAAAGTAGCAAAACCGGGACCGACAGAATTTGCGATTGCTATATGTCACTTGGTTAATACCAAGTGCCATAAAAAAAGGGATCAATTATATCATTGATGGATAGCGTATTTGAAATTCGTTCCCCGGAGAATTTTTGTATTTGAGGGATATTTTATTTAACAACGGATATCCCGTAAAATTTGTTAATGAAATAATAAAAGAAAGACAAATTAAGCCTAAAAAAGGTAAAAAAAAATGAAGAGTCAACTTCTAGACCCTGCAATTCAAATAGGGAGTCCTGCTTGATGAGAAGAGTTCAAGCAATAGAGCTGAATGTACCCTAGAATCTTGGAATAATAAAGAAACTAAAGAACACTTTGCTGCAGGAACCACTGGTCCTGCTATGCAACGCTCTTATCAAACCCCATTTACAATACTGTGCAATGATCTGGCAATCGACTTTTATATCTTACCTGCAGAAGCTCAATTCAATTCATAAACGATCTTTGAAATTAATTGACGAAAAATGAAGGGTATTTGTTAACAGAGCAGCTGCATCATCAGTCATGCTTGACTTTTGTGTTCAAGTTCCTAGCTGGTGAACTCCCGTTTGCATTTAAAATATTATTTCAACCAATCTCGGACCAGCATAATTTAAATACCCGATCATCATCAAACATGCAAATACCCTTCATCCCGACTGTACGATCGGACTTCGCATCGAATATAGCTTTTGCAAAGTCATGGAGCCTCATCCCAGAAGAACTGAGAGGTAAAAGCTTCCTCACGTCATTCAAAAGAAGAGTAAAAAAAAAACATTTATTAGCATTCGAAAAGATTCGTTAAATAATGATAAAAAATTATATTTATAAATAGATAAAAATAAAGTCGAAATTTTATTTAATTTTACTATATTGATGAGGCAGTTTCCCCTAGGGCAAAGGGCAGGAGGATATTTGGTAGTTATGTTGGAGAAAAATGAGAGGCAAGGTTGTTTCTGAGAGCAGGAGCAGTGACCATGCTGCGTTTTATGTTTACAAGGGAACGATTGAGGATCTCGGCGTCCAGGAATGGGCTGAGTATTGTTATTGTGTGTAATTTATTTTTGAATGTATAATAAACCACATTGAAAATGAACTTGAAATAGATAGGTTTCATTATCTTACATACGAATTCTTGGTGAGAAACTTCAACAGACTCTATTGAAACATAATATTGCAACTTGCTTTAAATCAATCAGGTCCATGAGTAACTTTCTAGATTCTGGGAAAGATAAGACAGGTAGCATTTTGGCAAGTGGAGTGTATAGCATTCCTTGCTCTTGCGGTAAATTTTAAGTCGGTCGAACAAACCATCAATATACGGAGCGTTTTATTGAGCCTCGGAATTAAATAGATAATGTTCTGAAATTTACAAAACCTCTAGAAATTTTCACTTCGGCTTTATCAGAACATATTTTTATCATCCTGGCCATTTTGTACAGTTCGAGGAAGCAACAGCCATTTCCAATGACAAAGATTTAACTCGAATTGGCTATGGAAGCATTAGAAAAAAAACATATTCAAGAACATTTATCAGTTAATAGAGATACTGGTAATATAGATATTGATCCTATTTACGATATTCGAAAAATGAACCCATATTCAAAAACAAAGTCTGGCAAAATGTCCAAGGGAATGGTACAAGTAACAAACCTAAACGAATGGCAGCATCAAAAGCTTATCATAAAATTAGGTCACAATAATATAATCAAGTTCATTTGTTATATTAAATTTATAATTTCAGTTACTTTTCTGGTTTCTGAAGGTAGCTGGCAATTGTATATGTGAGTAATTTCATATCATATATATATATATATATATATATATATATATATATATATATATATATATATATATATATATATATATATATATATATATTAGTTGGTTTATTTTTAGTTTTATATACACATTATTTTTTAGTTTTAAATTCCAACTTTTGTTTCAACGCTGAAGACGCTTTTTTTTATACGGGCGAAATATTCGTTTTGATTTTTTTTTCTCCTCGTTTTCCTCTACTGGCCATACACCAGTCCATTTTCTATTCATTTCTTAGTTTGTTTGTTTTTTTTTTCAAATATTTCAGCCTGGAAGACCGTCGCAAACTCCCCTAAATAAAACTTGTCATCTCTTCATTCGAGTCAGGGACATTATGGTGTATCGCAAAACTAGTCTCCAATTTTCAATGGGTTTGCGATCTCTTTATATAATAGATCATTGCATTGTTTTTGGCGAAACAGTGCAATTTACCAGCTCCATTCCATTTCCAGCATTTATGGCAATCAAAATTGTTTTATGGGTTTTATCAATGGGATATCATTAGGCTATTCTTGGGCACCTGCAGTTCCCCACACACAATCAGCAGCGGGTCGCAAGCACCCACATTTTTATTTTCTATTTCCTAATTTATTTATTTATCTTCAAATACAGAGAACATAAACCAGCAGTTTTGACTACAACATATAATAGTTCAAACACTTGAGCTTATCCAGACAGAGAGGGCCTTTTAGAAACTGACAACGTTGGTCTTAGAAAATTTTAAGATTGCCGAAAAGCCCGTTAACTACGTTCCACAAATAGCGACGAAGACCAAACCATCTTTCCATCATAAACATCAACAACAAGAAGAACAATTGGAAATTCTTTTCGCAAGACAGCGGAATTCTATATTTGAATGAATATTTCCACCCTATATCCAAGGGTCGTCCTCAGCAAAACATAAATATATCGAAGAAAAGAGATTTACACGAAAATATGAATATTAAATTTCAAATGAAAAAATTGTCCGAAGTCCTGGTTGAAATTCATTGAAACAAGGATGCTGGGACTGTTTAAAAAAAAATCATTTTAGCTTTAAAGATCGTACTTTGATGTAAGTCTCTTTTTATTTATATATGTTAGTTTTGCTGAGGACGACCCTTGGACATAGGGTCGAAACATTCAATAAAAAAATCAACATAAATAACAACTTTTTTCAAATGTAAGCAGAGTAACATTACAATAGAAAAAAAAACAGGAACTGTTCCGTTAATGAAAGGGGCTACCCCCTCCTAAAAATTCTTTAAAAACGACTGCTGAGACAAAAGAGCCGTTGAACTAGAATAAGAAACTTTTGGAAACACTATCGTTAATGACATGTTATTCAGTCGCAATTGGTTGAAAAGCAGGCTAAATCTTCAAAATATTGTCCTGGAACATTTGATTTCCAATTGAATGAACCTCCTCCAAAGTTTATACAACCACCCTTTCCGTAAAAACCTTATACCTAAACGATGGGCAACTTGTATAGCCTACAGTCCTTGCCCCAGGTGCTGGAGGGGGGTTTAACGTAAATTGGTAATATATATATATATATATATATATATATATATACCAATTTTCGTTAAATTAATAAGAAAAGAAAAAAAAACATTTTGTAGATAGCAGCTCTAGACCTCTTATACATGTTGAATTTCATTGCATAATTTCCATCAAAACCCTACCCCTTTTGGCGGAGTTAAATTTCTGTTTCTAAAGGCTATCAATTTTTATGCATAAGTATCAATGATGGAAAACTTAAAAATTAAAATAAATCGTTTACTCCGAATCAGACGAATAATAGATTTTGTTGGCGCATATATTGTAATCAAAATGCTGTTTTGTAAAGTTTTGCTTTCTATTGATAAGGATCATCCTTTACTTGCAGTTTGTCAGTACGAGCTGTTTGATACAAAGTTCTTTTGAATGTGAAGGAGGGGCTTCTATCATCGCAAGGGACTCTATGGACCTATCAAGGCCCTATGTCTAATATTGTTGTACCCAATGGGACAAATTTAGATTTATGAAGTGATGTTTGAAATTGTAAGATAAACAAAATTGATCTTACTATTTTCCCTGTCGGGGACGGTTATATTATTGCCAGATTTTAATTGCCCATACAATGGTCTGAAGGTACACCAAGTTCGACACACTAATCATTGCGCAACGCGCCTGGCTTAGGCTGAATGCTACATTCATAGCAGATAGTTAGCTTAGGAAATCTTCTTGTGTTTTTGAACCACTATTTTTTAGGAGACGTTGGAGAAGCATCTCTACCATATCTTCGAAAATTCCGCTCTTTGATATGCCTGTCGCAATTTTCTGCTAAGGGGGGGGGGGCTCTGTCTCTGGCGGTGTATATTTCTTGCTTTTCACTGGAATAAACCGTACTTTTAGATTTGGATCTTCGAAATTCCAACACTCCTTTGTTTCTTGGATGACTTTCAAATAATCAGAATGAACAACGTTTAATTCGTTGAATATCAAAATTTTATTAGCTGGTTGAAACAGGAGCTCAATTCCATGAAGTGCGAGATTGCCCATTTTTTGAACTGTAAGACACGCTCCAGGAAGCCCACCAATGTTATCCCAATGCAAACTTGGCAAGAATACATTTTCCGGCTTAAAAAATCTCGTCCTGTGCTCCAGAGTCAGTCTTTGAGTTAACCCTCCACAATTAAACAAGTATGTGCTTTGATCTGTGTAAAGGAAACAGATTTCAGAGAGAATAAAACAGAGAGTTGTATCCTTTGTTTAAACCGCAATATACCTACACTTCAATGAGGATTATTTATTGTTTATTAATGCCCATTTAATGTTCCACTTCTCTATTTTCTAGGACCTTTAGTTCGAGAAGACCATCCCTGAGGTAAAAAAAAGAAAAGCCAAATAGAATCACATCCCTGGTCTTTCTTCTCGAAAAAAAGGAAAATTCCAGATGTTGGCAGATAGGAGCTTCAAACCTCTGTCATAGGGTTCTCTAATATGCTGAATCCGTTTTGCATATTCAGAACCACCATAAAAAAGCCGATTCTTTTATTTGGTATCAAACCTTCACTCTTTTAAGAGTTTCAGTTACTCTTAGCCCAACTTGTAAGCTTGTACATAAAATATCTTTTCATGAGTGCGTTGAGAGTTAAGAAGCTTTACATATTAGAAAGGTTTTTGAACTTATGGATATCTACCTTTTAATGTATAAATTAAATTAAAAAAAACAAGTTCTTTTAAATGAAAGTAAGGAGCAACATTAAAACTTAAAACGAACAGAAATTACTCCGTATATGAAAGGGGCTTTTCCTTCTCAAAGCCTCGCTCTTTACGCTAAAGTATGACTCTTTCTCTTAACTATACTTTTTAAAACAGTAAGAAACTTTAGCGTAAAGAGCGGGGCGTTGAGGAGGAAAAGCCCTTTCATATACGGAGTAATTTCTGCTCGTTTTAAGTTTTAATCTCGCTCCTTACTTACATTTAAAAAAAAACTCTTTTTTTTAATTTAATTTATGGACGTTTTTGAATTAATGCATGTTTTGATCTTGGCTCTCCGCACATAAATAATTAAAACGAAATTTGCATATTAATTAATTGAAATTAATCGGAAGATTTTGAGAAAAAAGGAGCGAGGGAGGAGGCCTGGATGCCCTCCAATTTTTGATTTCTTAAAAAGGCAACTAGAACTTTAAATTTTTTTACCAACGTTTTCATTGGTAAAAAATATACGTAACTTACGAATTAAGTTACGTAACGAACTTTTATATTCGTATATTTTTATTGTGTGTACGAGAGGGTTCACCCCTCGTCGATACCTCGCTCTTTACAGTAAAGCTTAAATTTTGTCCCAATTCCTTAAGGATGACCTCTGAATCACGAGGGCCATAGAATAAATAGTTGAAATACTTCAGAGCAAAGAGCGAGATATTTAGGAAGAGATGAACCCCCCATATGCCTAATAATCTCGGTTCGTTTTAAGTTTTAATGCTGGTCCTTACTTTCAGTGGAAAAAACTTATTCATATTTATTTTTTCATTGTTTTTTTTTTTTGTAAATAGTGCTAGAAAATCCTGCGCCCTTTTCATGGAATTTCTCTTCTCCCATGACACATTCCTCCAAGGGAAGATCATCCTATCTCAAAATTTTGATCCGTTCACTCTGGGAAAAAATGACCGTGGGAGAGGGCCTAGGTGCCCTCCGATTTTTTGGTCACTTAAATAGGGAACTAGAACTTTAAATTTCCGTTAGAACGAGCCCTCCCGCGACATTCTAGGACCACTTGGTCGATACAATTACCCCTGGGGGAAAAAACAAACAAACAAATAAGTCCCCCCGAAACAAACAAGTCCTCCCCCGAGGACTGTGGGGGAGTAAGTCAGCCCCAAAGACGTGGTTATTACGTTTTTCGACTATGCCGAAAAAAATGGCTATCTCAAAATTTTGATCCGTTCACTCTGGGAAAAAATGACCGTGGGAGAGGGCCTATGTGCCCTCCGATTTTTTGGTCACTTCAATAGGGCACTAGAACTTTTAATTTCCGTTAGAATGAGCCCTCCCGCGACATTCTAGGACCAAGGTCTTCTGGCAAAAAAAATACTAAGTTCCACATTTTTGTAGATAGGAACTTGAAACTACTACAATGGGGTTCTCTAATACGCTAAATGCGACGGTGTGATTTTCGTTAATATCTTATAGTTTTTAGGAGGTGTTTCTCCCTAGCTTCCAAAACAAGGCAAATTTTCTCAGGCTCGTAGCTTTTGATGAGTAAAACTAAATTTAATGAAACTTATATATTTAAAATCAGCATAAAAATCTGATTCTTTTGATGTATCAGTTAGTATCAAAATTCCGTTTTTTGGAGTTTCGTCTACTATTGAGCCGGGTCGCTCCTTACGTTTCCACAAACTGTTTGATTTCAATTCGATTTTTCTTTAACTCAAGCTTTTATAGTTTTTTTTTATTTAATTTTTTTTTAGTCCAAAGAACTTTCGAAAGATTCTTTTAATGTCTATATTGGATCAAATCTTACCTTTTTCAAAGATTTTTTAATTTTGTATGCTTATTTGACGGGACCACTGTGAAAAGCTGATTCTTTCATTTATGCATCATTACCAAATTCCTTTTTTAGGCTTCAGTGACTATTATAATGGGTCACTCTTTATGTATAGAGCTGTTTTACCTTTAAAAGAAATACCGTGCCATAGTAACAGAGGAAAGTATGAGAATATATAAAAAAAAACTAAAATTTCTTTAATTTAATTCTATAAATCGATTAATATTATAAAGATAGATACAAATTTGACTTACTAATAGACTCAGAAATAAAATCTGGTTGGGATGGATTCTACACAATTATAATCCATAAATAATTAACACTAACAACAAAAAAAAAAAAAACAACAATAATCATTATCATCATTTTCATTCATCAAATGATTTGTGGCATCATACATCATTTCAATTGTTTCAATGTTTTCTTCAATTCTTCTGACCTTTTTTGAAAATGTTCTATTTGAGGTTGCTCTTTTTGCTGAATTATCCTGATTCTGAGGCTGAGCTGAAATCGGCGATGACGCTTCTAAGTTTTTAGAGGTTGGACCACCTCTCAGTCTTAATCCAGAGAGTAAGAGATTGCTTGCCCTTTCCAGAAGAGGTTGAGGGAATGGTTGAGAAATGGAAAGAGGTACGAGGGTCTCGATCGAAAAGATAACCGAAAATGGTTCTTGTGCAAGAGGTGAGTCGTCTTGTATCAATCTAGCGACATACTCTACCATGTCAAGCGCAGGCTTTTTAGCTTCTGGCATTTCACTCAGACTCAATAGTAGCATCTGGAACAATGATATTTTCTCCACTTTCAGTTCCTGTGAAACAGTTGACCATTTGTCTTTAGAGAACTGAGTTAACTCACTCCATGTTTTAAAAAAAACAGTCTTGAACATGGTTCTGAAAAGCTAAACCTTAAATGACAGAAAAAGGAAAAAAAAAACAAAGTTACTCCCCAGATACCTTATCTAATCAGAACTCACTGAGTAATTATAAGCCAATAGCAATAATAACTCCATATTCGTCATACATAGAAAAATTCTTGTTTGATAAGTATTTTCTCTGAAAAATAAACACTCATAATAAAGAATAAAAGGAACTTGCCTAAGTGGAAAGTGTCGCTAGTGTCAACAAAAGCCACAAACGCCATCTACCCTGTGTCAACACTTAGCATTTTTTAAGCTTTAAAATCCTTTTTCTGTCAGGAACTGAGATCATACACTTATTGCTACACTAATTTTACCAAAAACACAAATCAAATTAATCATTCTCATTATTACACTGTAAAATGCCAAGTCTTGCCAGATACTAGATGGTGTTGAGGTTTATTTTTGTTTACATTAGCGCCAGTTCCCAATCTTGTACTCTTCGGCTCAGTTCAAATATGCCTGTTCCTACCCATACTCTTTGACTCATACTTTTGAGATGATAGTAAAATGTTTATTTATTTAATAATTAAAGCATAATTCCTACACCACATATATACGAATCACTATAATAGGAATTTCATATTCCATTATGTCTATAATACTTGTCACTGACATCAAAATTAAGTTATATGAGATGTAGGCAGCTAAACGATTTCGATTTAGTTTCGAAAGTTATCTGACTACACCACTTCCCAAAATTACATTTATCCCATTGGTATGCCATGCATAGGTGGGGTAGCATAGTAGCAATCCTACTTGGCAGCTTTCATGGCCTAGTAAAATTTGTTGGCAGATTTTGTCTAAAAACACCAGTACTTCCACTATCCCCGAATTTTCGGTGATTTCCTTGAAAATCTGTCGGTACTTCCTTGTTAGTTAGTAGACACTCAAGAATTGAACTTAGGTTGATCCTAATGGAATATACCAATTTATTATGAAAATATAATTGTTTAGTAACAAAATTATGGAAACTACAACAAATAATTAACAAATGCGGCCTAGACCACATTAAATTAAATACGTAACCTATACTTACCCAACATAACCTAACCAAAATACCAACTAAATATTTAATTAAAATATGGCTACAATGTTGTTTCCCACCGAGCCGAAGCTAATTGTCTGGTATAAAGATCATGAAAACCTGTTATTGTTACACGTTTGCGATAGAAATTCTTAAGTGTGTACTAACTAACAAGAAAGTACCAATCTGTCTTCTCAAAAAAAATCGGTTCCCCACAAACCTCCTTTCGTTGAGGGTTGCCACCCCAAGTGATTTATCACTACTGACAACCCACCCCTAGTAAGTATCACTATCACTTAACTTAAGAAAAAAGTTTTCACTACTTTTCAAAGTTCTTGTCTCAATTATTTACTACAAATCCAAAATCAGTCAAAGATAGTGTTAGGCGATAATTAGATTAAACAATATATCGATATGTTCACTTTCGATATTCGACGATCGATATATCAATTTCGATATTCCTGATCAGGTTTTTACTTAGATCAAATCTTAGTTTTACCTTTTGCCCAAGTTCAATTACAAAATAAAGGGCAATTAAAGACCATTTTGCACAATTTTGTCCAGACTTTGAATAATATAAAAACAAACTTCAATTATTCAATTACATAAACAAATGCCACAAAAAACATAGTTGAAATTAGTCAGGCTCAGGATGAAGAAAAAATACTTCTAAGCAACATGTCAAAGCTTTTTTTCACCTGATAATTGATTCTGCCTTTCAGTGCTTAAATTAAAAAAAAACACAGGTTCTCATCTGAAAGTAAGGAGCAACACAAAAACTTATAACGAACAGAAACTACCGTATATGAGGGGAACACCCCCTCCTCAATACCTCGCTCTTCACGCTAATTTTTTTAGTATTGAAAAAAAATTCTTATTTAATTAAACGACCTTGTGTTTCAGAAGATGCCCTTAAAGATTTGGGACAAATTATCCCCTCAGACAGGATAATTTCTGTCATAATTTTGTCTTTTAGGTCATAATTTTGCTCCTTACTATCAGCTGAAAAACTTTTTTTTTATTTGGTTTCTAATCGTTTTCCAAATAATACCGGGAAACCTGCCTCCCCTCTCCGTGGAAAATTCCTCTCACGAAAATTCCTCCTTGAACAGTTCATTCCGCACAAAATCCCCCGGGCAACTCCATCCCTGCTGAAAATTCCATCTGGGAAACTCTTTGCGGACATTTCCGCCTGGAAAATTCTCTTCAGCCTACTTTCATTTGAAAAAAGATTTGTTTTTCATTCGATTTTTAATTGTTTTAAATCGTGCCATAAATCCACCGTCCGTGGAAAATATTTCCTAGAAATTCTCTCTTCCCATTGGAAAGTTTCGCCGGTAGAAAAACCCCCATTAAGAATTTCTCCCGAGAAAAATACTCCCCAGGGAAAAGTCCCCTAGACAATTTCAACCCCTTTGAAAAATTTTCCAGAGTAATTTCCCTGGAACTTTTCCACATGTAAAATTGAATTGGCAAAGACAAAGTAAGTTAAATAAAAAGAACTTCGTGTAGGAATTTCAGCAAATTCCCCAAGTTAAAATTTCCCCTGGACCCCCCCCCCTCCACCAAAAATTCCCCCATCCCAAAAAACGTCCGTTTACTTCCCAATAATAAACACTACATGTAAACAATAGGCAAACTTCAAAACTCACAGCCCTTTCCATAGGGGCTTTGGGGGTCTTGTCATCCCCAGAGGTAGGGTCATTTGACCTTTCAACAATGCTAATCAAAACACTATCTCAAATTTTGAATCGGATGACTTTGGGAAAAAGCGAGTGTTGGAGGGGGAGGGCGAAAATTGCCCTCAAATCTCTAGGTCACTTAAAAAAACCTGTAGAACTTTTAATGTCTGTTTGAACCAGCCCTCTACCAATCTTCTAGGACCGTGGTTCGATAAGATCAACCTTGCAAAAAAAACTCGGTTTAATATAAGAGAACTATGGTTTTTTGATATTCCGAATCTGATGTAATGGTTTTCATGAAGATTCATTTAATTATTCGAGGTGTTTCGCATCCCCCCCTCTCTCGAAAACCACACAAAATTCCTGAGGTTTGTTGCTTTTGATGTGTCTATTGTTATCAAAATTCCGTTTTTTAGAGTTTCACTTACTGTTGGGCCGAGTCACTTCTTACGTTCAGTTTGTTACCACGAAATGTTTGATTAACTGATCAGCTCTGGAAAACACTCTCAGAAGGGAGACTGGTGGCGGGCATGGACGTTAATTTCATGACAACCTCGTATAGGTATTTCAGAGACCCATATTATGAGACTTCAACGACTTGAGTGAATAAATTTTCCTTTGAAGTAAAGACTCCTTATTGAAAATCTTCATAGCCGTGAGAAACCTGGCTGCTTGCAAAGCAGCCAGCTTCCTTCCGGAAGCTGCTTCGGAAGCAGCCAGATTTCTTCCGGAAGCTGCTTCCTTTCGGAAGCAGCTGCTTCCTAAGCCTTGCATTGACTTCTGGAAATTCGAGACCAAAAAGAGTTGCTTCAATATTAGCTCACAAGGCGGATTATTCCGCAACAGAATAGTTAACTAAGCTTCAATTTTCATAATTTGTCCTCAGTTGCTTTGATGTTCACATTGAAGTAACTCTAATAGCTTCTTTTCCCTACGTGGATCAGTAGCATTATTATTGGTGGTGGTTTTATTTGTTTTTAGTTTTTTTTTTTTTTTTTTTTTTTTTTTTATCTTGTGCTGAGGACGCCTAGTTTGGATACAGGCGAAATATCCCCGTTATTTTAGTCTTTCCTCTCTACTGGCCGCAGTCTCATCTGAGGTTTTTTTGTGGAGTTTTATCTCTCATTGTTGTTTATTGTCATGTCTGGCCAGTTTGGCTGAAGAACTTTCATTCAAAAAATAAAAACATCAACAATTTGTTTGGATGCATTTTTTTACTTTTGTACAAGTTGGACAGTTCAAGGGGGGAAGGGTCATACCTGGTAACCCCCCAATCCTCCCAGGATATAGCCTTGTCCTCCAACGATTTTCTAGACTTTTACTACACATTCGATATCCTTTTTTCAAAGTTTCAAGTAACTGATTGGAAATTAAATCTAGATTTCAGAGTAGCATAAGCTAAGCAAGCCAAAAGGACTAATTGCTTGAACTATGAAATTTCTATCTTTTTAACTTTGGAAACTAATTCAATGTCTTTCTACTATGTGCC
Organism: Artemia franciscana; assembly: GCF_032884065.1. NCBI lineage: Eukaryota > Metazoa > Arthropoda > Branchiopoda > Anostraca > Artemiidae > Artemia > Artemia franciscana. The sequence goes on along the minus strand of NC_088868.1, from coordinate 31,453,278 downwards.
ACCAAGTTCACCTGTTTGCAAGAACTAATCCCACTAATTCCCCTTGTTTACAACGATAATGCACTGAGGATAATTTTCTTAATTGAATTTTAAGAAAAATCAAAAAGGCTAGATCACTTCAATGAGAAAGAAAGATCTTTCTCATAGAAGGGCCAATTGAAGGGCCTTAATATGCAACAATTTGTTTTAAGTATGTTTTGCAAAATTTTAATGTAGTGATTTTCAAGAGTATTAGACCCTTAAGTTCGGGACAATAAAGAATGCTATTGCAGAGATCTCAAACCCCTATCTATCAAATTATTATTATTATTTTTTTTTTTTAAGGATGGTCTTTGACGCGAAGATAGCGGGAGATTTTGGGAGGTAGCAAATTCAAACATAGTTTAAAGATTCTAGTGCTCTTTATGAACAAGAGCTAAGAGCTCATATGGCACTTCTAACAAAGCAAGAAGAGCTAAGAGCCAAGAGCTCATATGGTATGAGCTCTAACAAAATTCTAAGAATCAATAGATTGATTTAAAAGGAAAATCAAAGGCTTAATGCCGGTCAGGATTTAAAATAAGAGCTCTGAGTCACGATGTCCTTCTAAATATCAAAATTCATTAAGATCCGACCACCTACTCGCAAGTTATAAATACCTCATTTTTTCTAATTTTCCCTCTCCCTTTAGCCCCCCAGATGGTCGAATCTGGAAAAACGACTTTATCAAGTCAATTTGTACAGCTCCCTGACAGACACGACTAGCAATTTTCATCTTCCTAGCACGTCCAGAAGCACCAAACTCGCCAAATCACTGAACCTCTCCCCCCAACTTCTCCAAAGAGAGCGAATCCAGTACGGTTATGTCAATCACGGATCAAGGACATTTGCTTATTCTATCCACCAAGCTTCATCCCGATTCCTCCACTCCGAGCGTTTTCCTAGATTTCCCCCTCCAACTCCCCCAGTGTCAACAGATCTGGTCAAGGTTTGAAATAAGAGCTCTGAGACATGAATTCGTTCTAAATATAAAATTTCATTAAGATCCGGTCACCTGTTCTTAAGTTAAAAATACCTCATTTTTTCTAATTTTTCCAAATTACCACCCCCCAGCACCTCTAAAGAGAACGGATCCGTTCCAATTATGTTAATCATGTATCTAGAACTTGTGCTTATTCTTCCCATCAAGTTTCATCCTGATCTCTCTACTCTCAGCGTTTTCCAAGATTTCTGTTTCCCTCCTCCAACCCCCTATGTCCCTGGATCCAATTCGAGTCGAAAATGGAGCATCTGAGACATAAGATCCTTCTCTATATATATAGTTTCGTTAAGATCCGATCACCTATTTGTAAGATAAAAATACCCCAATTTTCACGTTTTCCAAGAATTCCAGTTTCCCCCTCCAACTCCCTCCAATGACACAAGATCTGGTCGGAATTTAAAATTAGAGCTTTAAAGCACAAGAGCCTTCAAAATGTCAAATTTCATTAAGATCTGGTCACCCGTTCATAAGTTACAAATACCTTATTTTTCCGAATTACCCCCCCCCCACTCCACCAAAGAGAGCAGATGCAGTCCGGTTATGTCAGTCACGTATCTTAGACGGGTTTTTATTCTTTCCATCCAGTTTGATCCTGATCTCTCTGCTTTAGGTCCTGGAAGATTTCTGCCTCCCCCCCCCAATGACGCTGGATCCGGTTGAGATATAAAATAAGAGATCTGAGTTAAGAGGTCCTTCTAAATATGAAGTTTCATGAAGATCCTATTACTCCTTCGTAAGTTAAAAATATGTCATTTTTACCAATTTTTCAGAATTAAAACTCCGCCCCCCCCCCCCCATAGAGAGGATCCGTTCCAATTATGTCAATCACGTATCTAAGACTTCTGCTTATTTTTCCCACCAAGTTTCATCCCGATCCCTCCAATCTAAGCATTGTCCATGATTTTAGGCCCCCCCCCCTCCCAACTCCCCCCAATGTCACCAAATCCGGTCGGGATTTAAAATAAGGGCTCTGAGACACGATATCCTTCTAAATATCAAATTTAATTGAGATCCGATCACCCATTTGTAAGTTAAAAATACCTCATTTTTTCTAATAACCCAGAAATAACCCCCCCCCAACTACCCCAAAGAGAGCGGATCCGTTCCGTTTACGTCAATCATGTATCTAGGACTTGTGTTTATTTTCCCCACCAAGTTTCATCCCGATCCCTCCACTGTAAGTGTTTTCCAAGTTTTAGATTTTCCCTCCCAAATCCCCCCCAATGTCACCAGATCCGGCCTGGATTTAAAAAAAGAGGTTTGAAAATAAGATATCCTTCTAAATATCAAATTTTATTGAGATCCAATCACCCATTCGTAAATTAAAAAATACCTCTTTTTTTTCTCATTTTTCAGAATTAACCCCCACCCCCAACTACCCCAAAGAGAGCGGGTTCGTTCCGGTTATGTCAATCATGTATCTAGAACTTTTTTTTTTTCACCATGTTTCATCCCAATCCCTCCAATCTAAGCGTTTTTCAATATTTTAGGTTCCCCCCTCCCAACACCCCCCCCCACAATGTCACCAGATTCGGTCGGGATTTAAAATAACAGCCCTGATACACGATATCCTTCCAAACATCAAATTTCACTAAGATCTGATGAACTGTTTGTAAGTTAAAAATACTTCATTTTTTCTATTTTTCCAAATTAATGGGCCTCCCAATCTCCCCCAGATAGTCAAATCACGAAAAAGACTGTTTCTAATTTAATCTGGTCTGGTCCCTGATACGCCTGCCAAATTTCATCGTCCTAGCTTACCTGGAAGTGCCTAAAGTAGCAAAACCAGGACCAACAGACCGACAGACTGACAGAATTTGGGATTGCTTTATGTCACTTGGTTAATACCAAGTGCCATACAAACAGGAGAGTTTTTGCTGCATCAAAATGACGTTTTCTGCCATTTTATGGCACATGATATTATTGGCTTAAAGATTGCCAAAACACCATAGAGGAAATTACGTAATCGCCAATTTATTTTGGATTACCATAAGCCTGTAAAACGTTACTTTCTGATTTGGACCAAGTCCACTCCATAGCTGTAAGCCTGTCTAGGGTGCCAGAAAAATCTTGAGGGAAAAGGGGGGGGGCAGGCCCCCTTGATCTGCCAGTAAAAATGTTTCTATGAAAAACTACTTAGTGAAAAAAATTGCCATTTTTAGCTCATCCAGGAATAGTAATTATTATTTCAGTGGTTAAACTCCCAATCAGGTATCAGAAAGGTTCAAAGCTGCCAGTAGCAGAGCTCAGCAGGATTCCAAAAACTTTAGCAGCAAAACATGTGTTTGACAGGTTTTCTTTGAGAAAAAAAATAATTTTCTATATGTATAAATAGTATTTTTTTACACAAAATCTGCCAATAAAATTCGCCAGGCCATTGCTACTGCCAAGTAGTATAGCTACTATGCTACCCCACTTTTGCATGGCAGCTCTCTATAAGGAAACATGGAAAAAAAAAATTTCATACAATTTAACTAGGAAGAAGGACAATACATCCCTTGATGCTTTCTTTTTTATGGTTTTTACAAATATAACAATTGCTTATGGGACAAATTCTTTTTTGAACCCTATAAGGAGCTTAAAAAATTCCCATATTAACCAAAAATTTTTAAAAAGGGTTTCTAAAAAAAACATCAAGTGAAAAAAGATTGCCATTTGCAGCTGATTGAGGAAATGGTAATTATTATTTCATTTAATCTGAACAGTAAATTTTATTATGAAACCAAATCAGCAGGAATTTTTATAACAGTCTGAAAACCCTCAAAATCTTCATCACAGCAAAACAAAAGTACATCATTGGAATCAATATTGTTGAAAACCCTCAGCAGGAAACTTAGAGCCCTCACCTTGAATATCAAGGGAAATTCCATTTTTGCACACACACCACTAATCTCTTTTTGACATCAGTTTTGCTGTAACTTCATTTTCAACAGGTTTCAGATTCTTCTTAAAAATTAAATAAAAAAACTAGTTTTTTTAACTGAAAGTAAGGAGCAACATTAAAACTTAAAACGAACAGAAATTACTCCGTATATGAGATGGGTTGTCCCCTCCTCAACGCCTCACTCTTTATGCTAAAGCTTTTAATTGTTTTAAAAAGTAGAATTGTGGCAAAGAGTCAAACTTTAGCGTAAAAAGCGAGGGATTGCAGAGAGGGGACAACCCATTTCATATATGGAGTAATTTCTGTTCGTTTTAAGTTTTAATGCTGCTCCTTACTTTCAGTTTAAAAAAAACTAGTTTTTTATTTAATTTCTGAACGTTTTTGAATTAATGCATGTTTGATTTTGGCTCTTGGCACATAAATTATTGAAATGAAATTTGTATATTAATTTTTTTTGGCTAAATGGCTTTCTCTTAGTTTTGATCAGACGATTTTGAGAAATAAGGGGTGGGGAAGGAGGCCTAGCTGCCCTCCAATTTTCCAGTTACTTAAAAAGGCTACTTGATCTTTTAATTTTTAATGAACGTTTTTATTAGTAAAAAATATGCGTAACTTAAGAATTAACTTACGTAACAAACATTTATATTCTTATATTTTTATTATGTGTACGAGGGGGTTTGTACCCTCGTTAATACCTCGCTCTTTACACTAAATCGTAAGTTTTGTCCCAATTCTTTAAGACTGACCCCTGAATCAAAAAGGCCGTAGAATAAATAGTTGAAATTACAAAAAATACTTTAGCATAAAGAGCAAGGTGTTTATCTCCTCCTAAATACCTCGCTCTTTATGCTAATGTATTTTTAGAACCCCTCATATGCGTAATAATCTCTGTTCGTTTTAAATTTCAATGCTATTCCTTACTTTCAATTGAAAAAACGTTTTCATGTTTATTTTTTCATTGTTTTTTTTATAGTAATGCTAGAAAATCCTGTGCCCTTTTCATTGAATTTTTCTTCCTCCATGACATATACCTCCAAGGAAAGATCCTCCCACATAGCCCCCTCCCATCAACCCCACCATCCAAACCAAAAAATCCCCCTGAAAACGTCTGTACACTTCTCATTAACCATTACTATATGTAAACACTGGTCAAAGTTTGTAACTTGCAGCCCCTCCCCCAGGGATTGTGGGGGAGTAAGTCATTCCCAAAGACATAGTTATTATGGTTTTCGACTATGCAGAACAAAATGGCTATCTCAAAATTTTAATCCGTTGACTTTTGGAAAAAAATGAGCGTGGGAGGGGGCCTAGGTGCCCTCCAATTTTTTTGATCACTTAAAAAGGGCACTAGAACTTTTCATTTCCATAAGAATGAGCCCTCTTGTGACACTCTAGGACTACTTGGTCGATACAATGACCCCTGGAAAAAAAAAAAAAAAAAACAAACACGCACCGGTGATTTGTCTTCTGGCAAAAAATATGAAATTCCACATTTTTTTAGATAGGAGCTTGAGATTTTTGCTATAGGGTTCTCTGATATGCCAAATGTGATGGTGTTATATGTAAGGAATTATGTAATGCAGGGAATTATTGTAATGGAATTATTATTTTAATGGAATTATTATGTAAGGAATTATTATGTAATGCAGGGAATTATGTAAGGCAGGCTGCCCAGGATGAATATTAAATATCTAACCTAATCACCTCTATATATGAAATATTTAATCAAAATATGCCTGATATGATACTTTATCTTGATCAGGCAAAGTTGATTATTTCTGAGTGGACTCAGAAAACCAGTTTCATTACAGATCAAGAACAAAGCATGGTCACTATAACATATAAGTACCCCTTTTTATGCTCTTTCTAAACATAATAATGGCTTTACTGAAAAATTCGATTTTAAGTCCTTTACAAACCCTCAAATTATACCTTTTTCTCTTATTTTAGATACAGTGTGTGCCTCTGTTAGCATCAATCAAGTTAAAACTGGTTTAACCATAAATTGAATTGACAGTGAAAAAATTGAAAATACATGGGAAATAGAGTATATCCTTAAATCACAGCTTGAATTAAGCAATATTTAATAGGCTATATATTTGGAAACAGCATAAAAAATGCACCAAGTTGTATGTTCACCTTATTCAAAGGTCATTTATGAAAGCTGCTTAATATTTAGGCCTACCTTTTGAAGACATACTTTCAGAGGCGCCATTTGTGGGGGTCAGGGGCAGGCAAATGCCCACCCCAGATTTTCTAGGGGGACCCAAGCTTCCACCACAAAGGGCCCTTTGCCAGCCATATTAATCCTTTATGTCCAACATAATCCATTATGTCCAATTGATTTGAAATTACTGCATGCCTATTAACCAAAGAGCATAATTACCTGATGACCCTTGGGGTAATTATGCTATTTTCTATTAATCATTGTAAACTTTGAAAGTAGGTTAGATACATAATAAAAGTCTCAAGTTCTGTCAAATGCCCATTTCCTAGATGGATGATTATAATAATATTATAAATTCTGTTGATGCTTATTTCCTGGTTTTAGTGAATATAAGCCACTGTTTTAGATTACTTGAGGCAGTTCTTATTCTGTTTCTGTCCTCGTTTTATGTACATTAACTGTATCACATGTGTAAATAAACATTTTTATGCTCAACACATAAACCTTATGAAAGTTAGAGATGCTTGACATCCTCTACCAGTCAAACCCCAGATTGTAGGCCAATGCTACCATAAGACTCTAAAGACAAGAGCACAGAGAGAAGTAGAAGACTTTACATCATTAAGCCTATTAACTTTTTAGTTAGCTAAATATAAAGGTATTAATAGCCATTAGCATTAGAACTCAAAAGATCAACAAGCATCTGAAACACTTTGTGACAACTTTGATGCTAGGAAAGAACTTCATCCAATCTGGAAATCCAACAACTACTTTGGTGGATGAAATGAAGTGAGAGTATTCCAAGACTTTCAACCATCTACAAGCCAAATTTGACAGAAGGTTTACAGATAACTTGCCAGTGATGAGCACACTTGAAGCCTTGGATCCAAGCTCAACCAAGTTTATGGACACAGAGTTGCTCAAGCATTTCTCTGCTCTTTATGGCAAGCTGGATATCAACAACATTGTTCTCAAATCTCAAGCTGGTATTGCCAAGTGTTTCTTGCTTGATGAGGAGAAAAAGCCAGAAAACTTCCTAGACATTGTCAACCATCTTTAGGCATTACCAGTGGCTTACTCAGAAGTAGTTAAAGTACTTTGTATTGCTGCCACACTTCCTGTGACAACAGCAAGGAATAAGCATTTGTTTTCTAGCCTAGAAATAGTGAAAAACTAACTGCAGTCTACAAAAGGAGACAATTGTCTCAGTCACCTCCTGCATTTTTCTTATACAACACAAAGTGAGTCAAAGGGGGGGGGGCCAAGATGGAGTTCATGCCCACCCCAAGATTTGGTCCAAATGGCGCCTCTGTATACTTTAGTCTGTACATCCATCCCAGAAAGTTTTATTTTCCTAATCTAACCACTTTGCAAGATAGCAAAAAGTAGCTCATCTAGAAATTAACCAAATCAGCTACAAATGGTATCTTTTTCTCATTAGACAGCTGTTTTTCAAGACAGTCTTTAAACTTTTGGTTACTATAAACTGTTTTGCCTTTTGGGTCCCAATTAAGGGCTAAAAATGGAAGTCCCCTTAGAATCAATAATTCAATTAGGCTTACCATGATATTAGGCCAATTAATTAGGCAAAGGCATCATGCTATATTCACTTCCAGGGTAGCTAGATTAGCCTATGTTGAAGCTATCTGAGTTCAGATGAAACTTTCAGTAATAAATCCAGGGCCAAAAACACACTCTGGGATTGTATTGCAAAGCTTATATGTAGACCCTCTTTTTGTATTTAATCTAGGTACCCAACTTTGTTGGGGGTTCCTAATTTTGTTCAGGTTAGGGCATGTTCTGCAAATGAAGGATGACAGATTGCCAAAGATCCTCCTTTTTAGCTATCCATCTAGGGCTAAATGAAAAGCAGCTCTTCCTTGGTTGGGGTGGACTGATGTTGTAGGAAGGATTTACAAGAAATGGGAATTTCCAGAAAGGGTGTAAAGAGAAACAAATTGGATAGATTGGGAGAGAGGGGGCAAGCATAGCTGTGATGGCCTCAAGTAGGTTAGAAATTTGGTGAGTTGTTACCAGCTGCTAGTAGCCTAGTAGTAACTAGGGATCAGTTGAAATTAAAAATTTAGGGAATGTATTTTTGGATCTTTGAAACCTCATAAATTGGGATTGAGCAAAGCTGTGAAGCTGAAACAGTTTTGCAGTACTTCATTTAAGCAAAAGATATATTTTGTAAGGCTTTATTTTTATAAATCAAAAATTTTTAATGGTCATCAAAGGTCAGGACCCCCCAGAGGATGAAAAAAGAGTAGGTATTTATCTCAAATACCTTCCTGGGACACATACAAGTTTGTAGACCCATCCTTGAAAGTTTAGTTTCCTAAAATAACCCCTTTCCAAGACAGCCTAGCAAAAAGTAGCTAAAGTAGAATTTTACCAAATAGTGTCGTTAATAAATAATGTTGTCATTATCACATCAACAGCCTAATATAGTTTTGCAAACCTAGACAAGATTGCGAAGAAATCCAATGGAACTTTTCAATATGAGATAAAGCTTGGCCTGTTATGTTTAGCAGCCTAGGTTACAGACTCAGTCCTTTTTTGCAAGCTTTTTATTTTCCTTACCTAATTAAGTTTACAAGAAAAGCCTTTAGTACCAATCCACTTTTCCCAGTAAGAATCTTCTATTACTTCTTGAAAAGTTTAGAACCGTTCTGGGTTTCGCAATCCTCTTTGCTGTAAGGTAACATTTAGGTAATAAAATATTCCCTGAAATTTCTGTTGAGCAATCGTCATTCCTTGTTTTTTTAGCATATTTTTAAGAAAATACATTTTTCAAAGTTTAACAAAAGTTTTCAAAGGTTCTTCTCTGCAACTTGGGTTAACCTTTTAATCCCTGACATGGACCTTGTGGCTGAAATCATATACTATGAGTTTGTATATATATACCATGTTACTATTTTGGGGAGTAAACTCCCCTAGCGTTCTAGAGAAACTATTATAAAGTTTTAATTTAAAAAGCTAATCAGGGATGGACACACGTAACGTTGTTTGGCACCGATTCGCCGAACTGATACCGAATTACGAAGAAAATGAGCTTACCATTTGTGGCGGAACGGTGCTAAGAATTTTATGGACCAAACCAAGCGTGTAAGAACTATGCGGCAAACGTGGCGTTCCGGGGTGTACACCAGGTGACAAGAGGTCAGCCCCCCCGAGCATCACAAAGTGCGCTACTTCCTTGAGCACCATGCGATTGATCCAAGAGCGTCTAGGCAGGGCCTTATCCAGAACGCTGTCACAAGACAAGCTTAAATTTCTGTAACAGCCCGAACATCGAAGTAGATTCTTGTTAATACGTAATAATAGATTTAACACCGAAGTAGATTCGCTTTTTAACTCAATCAGTTTTAATTGATACCTGAATTGAATAGGGACTTAACTCGTTAGTAACACATTTCTAGGTATCTTGTATCTTGCAGCGGATACAGGCGTTTCCACATCACCCGGCATCCGACCAAAGCTTCTGAATGAAGGTCTCCCATGATTGCCGGTCATAGGCCAATTCTTCGCGAACTTTAGCCATTGCTTGTCCCATTTCGAGACCGAATTTACGGAGACTTCCAGTGGGCACTAGAACTTGGCTAATGAGCGACCATGAATTGCTTTCCTTTTTTCTACGCCATGTTGTTAAGAGTTCAACGAGAAGTATCTGTTTAATGAGGCGTTCGTTGGGGCGATGCAAAACGTGTCCAAGCCAGCGGAGCCGACAGAGCTTGATGACGCTCAATAATTTGTCGATGTTGATGGAATGTTGGGCGGATACTGTCGTTTGAAGTATGAAAGTAAAAAATGAAGCGTACAATTGAACGCAGGCAACGGTGGTTAATAAACTCAACACCACACCCATGAGCTGCTTTGATGGGCCACGATACAACACCATAGACTAGGACAACCATTACAGAATTAAGTAGGACTGCGCTCTCGGAAAAACATATTTGCCGTAAAATATGTCGTAGCATAGAATATATTGATCCTGAGAAAGGCTTATGCCAGCTTTGCCTCTCACTCAGACTATCTGTCTTGGCTTTTCTCCAATTAGTCATGGCTCGATAGCAACTTAATTTTAATTTAATTACTAAATAGCAATCCAATTTTAATTTTATTAATAACTGCAGAGCCTAATTATGGCACAATAGAATGGAAATATAAATGTAACATCATTTAATAGCGGCCTGCTAAAATGCAGCAAAATTAAAATGGAATGAAATAAGAGCAGAGCTAAGCAAACACAAAATACTAAAATAAAAAAAGAACATCTGACACAATGAAAGGTATATTCCTATACGATGTCGAAAATATGAGGTATAATAAAATAAAAATCTTCTTTTTAGGTTGATATAATTTTGATCTCGGCTGAACTGAACGCTTCTATGTGCGTGCGTGTGTGGGGAGAGGGGGGGAGGTGGATAGGTCTTTGCTAAGACCTGAAACTATGTCGCCTTCAACTAAAATAACCGTATTTAATATAATTCAATCTCAACCCACCTCTGTTTAAATGCAAGAATTCTCAGAAGGCTCTCGATGTGTTAACGGGTAAAAACCTAAAAAATGAGTTTTCCAGGGTTACACCCCCCCCCCCAACACCCGCAAATCTCTGTAGCAAATAATATTTGGTTCAATTAGGACCGTGAACAAAGAAAGAGACGAAAAGCCTAAGAATCATCAAATAAAGTTCTGGTTTTGAGATTCATTTACTCAATTTTATAAGCAAAAAGGGACATCGGATTACTTGTAAAGACAATACTAAAGATGTGGAATAAACGAGATTAAAATGTAGAGGATAAAATAGCTTTGATAATTTTTTCAGCCTCAGGGATGGTGGGACGGAGGGCAATCTTTCAAAATGACTTGAAAATAATAAAGATACTGTTCGTAAATAAAATATTAATAGAAAATGTGTAAGTCAACTAATATGACACTGCAAATACAATATAAAATAATTGTTATGAAGGCACTAACTCTACAGAGATAATCAGAACAACTTTACGACGGAGTTGCGATACATGTGGATGGTTTAGTGTGAAATTAAGTAAAGCAGAGAAAAAAACTTAAATCTCTTAATATCGGTTGGGCTATTCCAATTAAATAACACCACTCTCGACCTGATTGAAAACCCACAGGGAGCCTTGTTATGACAATTTAATTCTTAATTTGGAACTGTAATAGCCGTCGATTTGTTTCTAGCAAGCATTCATTCTCAAAAACAATCTAACTGCCTGAGCCAATTTTTCATCATCTTCTGAGGTAGCAATAATTCGTGCTGCTCTAGCAAGGGCAACTTCCCTTTCAAACTGTTTTGCATCTTTGTGACCTTCGCGAATGACGTCATCGCTCAAACCAGCCAAACGTGCTGCATTAAACCCATAAGATTTCGGGCAGGCACCGGGAACAAATCGGTATAAAAATGTAATTGTTTCCTAAAAGAAAAAAAGTGATTAAAAAAACGACGTAGTGAATGACATCGTCACTCCCAGCCTATGTTCAACATAAGATTTCGGGCAGGCACCGGGAACAAATCAGTATAAAAATGTAATTGTTTTCTAAAAGAAAAAAAACGTGATTAAAAAATGACGACGTGAATGACATCGTCAATCCCAGCCTGTCGTCCTACATAAGATTTAGGGCAGGCACAGGGAACAAACCGGTATAAAAATGTAACTGTTTCCTAAAAGACGAACAAAGTGATTAAAAAGAGAGAAAAAATGGCGTCATCACTCAAACAAGCCAAGCGTACTGCATTAAATCCATAAGGTTTTGGAGAAGCACCGGGAATAGAATGGTATAAATGTAACAGTTCCCTAATCAGAAAAAAAAGTGATTAAAAAAAACATGAAAAAAACAAGAAAGCAGAACAAAGTGAAAATGGAAAAGGGAAAACAATAGAAATATTTGAGTCAAGACCTCTGCTCAATCGTCCTCAATGCAAAATTCAGAATAACCAAAACGACACAAAAAACAAACAAAAAAAAACATTTAACGAACTAATACTAAGCAAACACCTTAAATACCTTAAAAGCAAACACTAAAATGAAAAAGGTCCCTTCCCCAGCGACAATGAAAAACACAACTCGATTTGAGTTATTCTCTCTTTGCAGAGAACAACATTGAGAGTGATAGTGAGACGTCCTATTCATCGAAAATTTATTTAGAGAAAAAAACGATTTAAAATTTTGACCCTTTCTAGTTTCGACATTAAAAAGAACCTTAAAAAGAAAGGAAAAAAAAACACAAAAACAAATCTATGTATTAAACAGCAGCGGTGCTAGCCTCTCTTACGGCCGGGTCAAAATCTTGATTAGACCCCCTACCATCCCACTTATCTCCCACAAAATTTTCACTTGTTAATAATTTGATGATATATTATTCAATTTATATTTAAAATTTTTAATTATTATTATTTATGTTTTAATCAAATGATTTCAGTTATTTTCATCTGATTTTTCTACTTTATTTAATTGATTCTATTCTAATAAAAAAAAATCAAAATTACAAAAAGATTATAACCGTTACATTATTTGTTCAAAATTTTCCAAGAGAAGGTGCCCCTTCTGCTCCCCCCTCTAAGAACACCCTCTGATTAAAAGCTAAGATGGGACATAGAAAAAATCTTTTCTCTCCAAGAATACGAGAAAAAAAAGAATCACAGGATAGTTTCGCTTTCAAGTTTATTTTGTGCAAACAACGGAATAGAAAAAAAAAATTAAAGAACTAAAAGCTCATTTTTATGTTTTTCTTTTAACTTTGATTGCAGTCGATTACAGGTTTTCAGTTAATTTAACAGGCATTAAGGATATAAAAAAGGTGAAAACACAGGAAAGCGTTATTCTAAGAGTGCACGACTTACAAACCGCCTAAAATTCCTAATTAGTCCTAATTACTTTGTTTGCTGATTCAATTGTTTTTTGTTAAGCAGCAGAGGGTCTGACTGAGTCTCCAAAGAGGCCATTGGTGACATCTGAAAAAAAACATGTTAAATGACAATCTTCCCTCGACAATTTTTAGTTTTAACGGAATATGACAATCTCGCTCCAAGTCCCGTATTATTCCCTTGTTATTTACATTGCTTTCTCTTTCTGTACTAGCTGTGATTTTCCTTATTTTTTCTTCGAGACACTTTCCGATTTTTTCCAGCTTCATTGATATGGTATCAAATGGTTAGTGTAGCGAGTGTGTTCTAAAAAAAAATTTAAAGAAAATATGTCAATCTTTCTTCTGGAAGATGAACCATTCTTTTCGAGTTTCTGTTCTTAGGCACAAAATTAAGCAATTGATCGACTTGTTCGTTTGAATAATTTGTGGATTCCAATTTTTAGATCAAATTAGGACCAACGGTTAAACCGAATAACAATGAAAATATGTACCATAGTTTTAAAGTCATTTACAATACATTATACATAAACAGATAGCATAACGTATATGTAAAGAAATATAAACAAAAACCTTCAATTTGAATTTAAAAAACGCATTCGACTGACAAAAAAATAACCAGAATTAAAAAAAGAAAGAATATAGTATTTCTATGAGGTTATCAAATGCTACTACAAAATAGGAGTAGATATTCAAACAGATAGGAACTACTCATAACCCCCCTGCTTAGAAAGTGATTCACTTATTGTCAAAAGCTTAACTTACTTACTTTCTTGTACTTGTAGCAGGATTCAAGCATCTCAGCTTCCCCTAGCGTTCAGTAGCTTTGTCATTGTGGTAAGCCAAGAGCTCGGTCATACGTGAGTGACTCAGTCAATTCGAGCCACGTTTTCCTCTGCCCTGCATGTCAGTTTTTTTTTTCACCTCGAAAGAGGCGTACATTTGAGGGCTTTATTGACCAAGGTGTGGTGTGGTCGGCGAAGTGTATGGCCGAGCCATCAGAGCCTTCTTTGTTTGATTATAGTGGTCAAATCATAACGGTGATGACAAATTTTGCGGAGTTTATATTGCTAACTCGATCATAGAGCTTGATACCAATGATTCTCCTTAGACATGAGTAGTCGAATGTGCTAAGGGCTTGTATGTCTGATGCTTTCAGACCCATGTCACCATCTAGTAGGACAGACCAATCAAGGGCTTGATATATCCTTATTCTTGTCTTCAAAAGGATTTTTTTATGGTTCCATAGAGAGTGATTTAGCTGGTCTGAAGCAATTCTCGACTAAATTTCCGATGCCCGCCCTCCTATTGGGTCTAACAGAGAGCCTTGATAATTGAATTCAGGTGTCTCATCAACGGGGAAATGTTGTAGTAAGATTGGGGGGGGGGGTCTTGAGACGATATACCAGATACTATGACTTTTGTCTTTGAGGTGCTTATATTCAGACTCACCAGAGAGGATTCTTCAGCTACCTTTGATAGCATTGATTGTGCTCCTAAACGAGAATCAGCTAACAAGCTAATAACGTCGGCGTAGTCTAGATCGGTAATCAAAAAATTGGGACTTATTTCAACGCCAGAGGTCGTCATTACTCTGGTCATGATCCAGTCGATTACGAAGTTAAATCAGACGGGAGAAAATATACATCCCTGTTGGACACCTAAATCAGTTTGAAACATCGAGGAGAGCTTCTTGAATTTGGAAATCTAAATTTAGACTCGCATACGTTGGTAGTATGCTTGAATGAGTCTGACTATCTTGTCTGGCACTCCATCCTCTGTCATGGCCTTCCAGATTTCATCCCTTAAAAGAGAGTCAAAAGCCGTTTTAAAATCTATGAATAGAGACACTGTCGGTTTTTTGTGTTTTGCCCTGTGTTCAAAGATCTGTCTCAAAGGGAATAGCTGGTTCTAGAGTTCTAATAATTCTAGAGTTCTGCCCCTTACTAGCACTAGAGTTTTGGTAATTCTAGAGTTCTGCCCCTCAGTAATTCTAGAGTTCCAAAATCAGTTCTGGAATTCCAGTATTTTTGTTCATCAGTAGTGAAGGAGTTCTGTTCATCAGTAATTCTAAACCAACAAAAATATGATGCCCTAACTTTATAAGATTGGATAAAAGGTCCAGTTATAATGATGTTTCTTTCTTCAACCCTGTTTTCTAAAAGGCGGATGAGTAAGAGAATCCAGAAAAAAACGAGATGTTCTGACAAAAAAATAAAGCGATAATCCAAAAGTATATCCACAAATTTAAGTTCAAAATAAAAGCAAAAGTACAGGTATAATCCAAAAGTAGAATAAATATTAATTGAATGAAAAAAGAAATTTATTCAATCAAATTGGTTAATTAAATGTTAATGCTTAATTTATTAATTAAAGTAGGTAAACTGCATTAATTTAATTAAATGTAGAAGACAAATTAACTCAATTAAAAAATATATTTACTTAATTGAAGTGGAGAATTAAATTTTGATAATTAACTTATTAATTAAATTAATTAGATTGATTATATCAAATTTAATCAAGATTAAAGGGAAAAATTAATTCATAATTAATCGTACCTGAGTTGGATCTTCATCGTTTTCATTTTCAACCATGCAAGCCATATGGCCAAGTCCCACTTTGGGCTCTTGAGAGAACTCTTCGACCAGAGTATGGTAATGGGTGGAAAACAAAGTGCGAGCACCAAGACGAACCAACTCACTGACAACAGCAGAGGCAATGGCTGTCCCATCATAAGTTGCCGTTCCACGGCCTAAAAATCCAATAAAATAATTAGTTAGCAAAGGGCCTTTAGCTGGTTGACATACTAAATTTGTTTGTTTGTAAATAGGTAAAAATATGACGTAATAATGTGACGTGATATCATTACATCATGATGTCATGATATGACAAAAACAGTCATAAGGTCCATTCACATAATTAAGACAGGTTCACAGGAGCCGAATTTCACTTCGGATCCCCACCTGGAAAAACTAAATGAAGAAAAAGAAAAACTCTTAATTGGTGGATCATTTGGTTTATTTATGTCTAGGCGGAGGGAAAAAAGTTCATCATTCATGTTTCGCGTCAATATTTCACGCTGTCCAATCAAACCTGTCTTAAAATGGGCGGATGTTCAGTTCACTTCTGTGTCGAATTAAATTAAAAAAAAAATTTTCAACTAAAAGTAAGCAGCAACATTAAACCTTAAAATCAACAAAAATTATTTTGTATTAAGGGAGACTGCAAATATGCATAGTGACTATGGTCACTTAAACAAGGCACTATAAGTTTTGATTTCAGTTCGAAATCAAACTTATAGTGCCTCGATCTTATTGGACCATTGGTTCGATTTGGCCACCTCAAGAAAAAAACACACATCCGCGATCTTTCTTCTGGCAAAAAAAAAAGAAAATCCACGTTTCTTTTTAGATACGAACTTGAAACCTCAACAGTAAGGTCCTCTTATATGCTGAATCTAACTCTGCAATTTTCCTTAGGATTACTTGAACTTTTTGAAAGCCAGGCAAACTTTCACTTTTGACGAGTAAAAGTAAACCCTATGAATTTCATATATTTTACTACTACTACTACTACTAGTAACTTACTGCAGCACCAAGCCGCCTGAGGCCAACACAGCTACGCACGCTCCTCCTCCAACCTAATCTATTTAAAGCCTCCCTCTTTACACCCTCCCAGGAAGTTCCCATTTCCTTTAAATCCTTATTTATGACATCCTCCCAACCCAGACAAGGACGACCTGCTTTCCGTGTAGCCCCAGACGGTTGGCCAAAAAGGACAATCTTCGGTAATCTGTCATCCTTCATCCGTAGAACGTGGCCTAGCCATCTCAACCTTTCTTTCATTATAGCCCCAGAAAGCGGGATTGAACCACACTTTTCGTACAACCTACTGTTTGAAATACGGTCAGTCAGCCGGGTACCCAGAACAATCCGTAGGCAATTTCTCTGGAAAACATCTAGTATATTTTCATCTGCTTTTCGGAGTGTCCATGCTTCAGAGCCATATTTGACCACTGTCATCACTGTAGCTTCCAATATTCTAATCTTGGTTTGTAGGCTTATCTTTCTATTCTTCCAAACTTTTTTTAACTGTGAAAAAACACCCTGAGCTTTAGCTATTCTACTTTTAACATCTTCACTGCTCCCACCATCTTTACTAATAATACTACCAAAGGTAACTGAAGCTCCCAACCTGATCAATCTTTTCGTTACCTAAGGTCACCTGTTCATCTTCACTTATTCCTAACCTTAGTGACTTAGTCTTCTTAACATTAATTTTCAAGCCTATTTTAGCACCCTGAACTCGTAAAACCTCTAAAAATTCATTCATTTTGCTCACACTTTCATCTAATATGCTTAAATCATCAGCATAATCTAAGTCCAGGAGCTTTCTTCCTCCCCATTTGATTCCATGGTCTCCAATTGCCTTTCCTGTGCTCCTTAAGACGAAGTCCATCAAAATGATCCATATAAAGGGGGATAGAACACAACCCTGCTTAACTCCTGATTTAATACAAAACCAGTTGCTAACCTCATTTCCTACCTTAACCGCAGCAGTATTATTCTCGTACATAGCGCAAATCACTTTAATGTATTTTTCTGGTATACCATATAACGATAAGACCTTTGTTAACGCTGTTCTATCAACAGAATCGAAAGCTTGCTCATAATCGATAAAACTAAGGACCAAAGGTGTTTGACAACGAAGGGACTTCTCAATTATTAACCTAAGAGTGAAAACATGGTCGACACATCCTCTACCTTTTCTAAAACCGCATTGTTCTTCCCTTAAAACTTTGTCTACAGCATGTCTCAGTCTAAAAAGTATCATATTACTCAGTAATTTGCTACCTACAGAGACCAGACTAATGCCTCGATAATTCCGACATTCACTCTTGAATCAGCATAAAACGCTAGCTCTTTAAATGTATTAATTGATGCCAAAATTCGGTTGCTATTGTATCGGAGTATCGGTTGCTATTGGGCCGAGTCACTCCTTAATTGCTGTTCGTTACCAGGAACAATTTAACTAGGTGCCCCCTGGAAAACTGCAGCCTAGTTAAAACGTGGAACTGCCTAGATTCTAGTAATGGATAATTTTTTTCGGGTGTATCCGTCTTAGTTGGTTATTCAAAAAGTCCTACTGAAAAAATCACTGTTCCCTTCAGTAAGCCCTTCCCAGGCATCCCCTACAAATAGGTCAATCCGAAGAATGACCCTTAAATCACAAAGGCCGTAGAATAAATAGTTGAAATTACTAAAAATACTTTAGCGTAAAGAGCGTGGTACTACGAGGTGGTAAACCCCTCATGTGCGCAATAATTTCTGCTCGTTTTAAGTTTTAATGCTGCTCCTCACTTTCAGTAGAAAAAAACTTCTCATATTTATTTTTTTATTGTTTTTTAAATAATGCTAAAAAATCCTGCGCCCCCTTCATTGAAAGTCTCCTCCCCCATGAAAAGTTTTTCCATGGAAAGATCCTCCCACGTAATCCCCCCCATCTCAACTCTCCCTCCCAAACCAAAAAAATCCCCCTGAAAACATCCGTACACTTCCCAGTAACCATTACTATATGTAAACACAGGTCAAAGTTTGTAACTTGCAACCCCTCCCACGGGGACTGCGGGGGAGTAAGTCGTCCCAAAAGACATAGTTATTAGGTTTTTCGACTATGGTGAATAAAATGGCTATCTCAGAATTTTGACCCGGTGACTTTGGGGAAAAATGAGCGTGGGAGGGGGCCTAGGTGCCCTCCTGAATTTTTTGGTCACTTAAAAAGGGCACTAGAACTTTTAATTTCCGTTAGAATGAGCCCTCTCGCGGCATTCTAGGACCAATGGGTCAATACGATCACCCCTGGGGAAAAAAACAAACAAAAAAAAACAAATAAACACGGATCCGTCATTTGTCTTCTGGCAAAAAATGCAAAATTCCACATTTTTGTAGATAGGAGCTTGAAACTTCTACAATTTGGTTCTCTGATACGCTGAATCTGATGGTGTGATTTTCGTTAAGATTGTATGACTTTTAGTGGGTGTTTTCCCCTATTTTCTAAAATGAGGCAAATTTTCTCAGGCTCGTAACTTTTGATAGGTAAGACTAATCTTGATGAAAGTAATATGTTTAAAATCAGCATTAAAATGCAATTTTTTTGATGTAACTATTGGTATCAAAATTCCATTTTTTAGAGTTTCAGTTACTATTGAGCCGGGTCGCTCCTTACTACAGTTCGTTACCACGAACTGTTTGATACCCAGGTTGTGGTACCGATACGATCGATTCGGAAAAGGCCGAGTAAAGAGGGAAAGTGGGCGGCAGCAAAACGACTGGAGATGTTAAGTAGGTGGTACAAAGACTAGTAAATAGGAAAAGTGGGCGGCACCAATAAGACTGCAAAGGTTAAGCAGGTGGTACGAGGACGCGTAAAGAGAGAAAGTGGGCGGCACTAAAACGATTCGAGAGGTTAAGAAGGTGATGCAAAGGTGATTAAAGAGTGAAAGTGGGTGACATCAGCCCGACAGGAGAGGTTAAGTAGGCGGTAAAATGACGATTAAAAAGGGAGGGTGGGCGACATCAAAACGACTGGAGAGGTTCAGTATGCTGTAGAGTAACAAGTAAAGAGGGAAAGTGGACAGAACCAAAACAACTGGAGAAGTTAAGTAGGTGACGCAAAGACAGATAAACGGAAAAATTAGGTGGCAAAAAAAAAAATCGACTGGAGAGGTTAAGTAAGTGGTGCACAGACGAGTAAAGAGCGAAAGTGGGTGACATCAAAACGGCAGGAGAGGTTAAGTAGGCGGTATAATGACGATTAAAGAGAGAGGGTGGGTGACACCAAATCGGCGAGAAATTCAGAGAGCACAAATTGCGGTATTAGAGAAACTCTTACCCAGTTCATCCATTAAGATAAGGGAGTGGACGGTTGAATGCTTGAGAATCGATGCAGTTTCATTCATTTCTACAAAGAAAGTGCTTTCTCCCATAAATATCCTATCGGTGGCACCAAGACGAGTAAAGAGTCGATCAACAAGAGTCATTTCGCAAGCTTCGGCAGGAACATAACATCCCTAAGAAATAAATTAGAAATGCAATAGAAATAAATTAGAAAATTTTACTGATTTTTTTGTTCATTTTTGTCAATTTTTCAAATAGTAGGATATTTACAAAATTAAAAATAAAAATTGTAAGTCAATAATAAAACACAATGGTAATAAATAGTTAATAAATGAATAATGCAATATTTACAAAAAAGGGTAAATTACTAAGATATAATTTTGCCTCGTGCAAGTCATTTACACTAGTCTCAGGTAGAGTTCTCCCCACTACCTCCTACCGCTACATGCTAAAAAACAACTTTTTTCAACAAAATTTTCTAAAATATATCCCATTAAACTTCCAAAGACTTCGGAAAGGCTTCACAAGTCTTCGTTTTATTAGTCAATAAAAAACTATGTTAATTAAAGATAAACAGAAATTAATATAATTTTTTTCTTCAAAGTTAATTTTTACTTAACACTCTTAACAGTTTGACTTTTCAGAGCTTCAGTTTTCAAATTTTGACATAACTTGGCAGATATATTCCTTTCATGAGTAAAATCAATCATACGTTTTTAAAATTATTATTTTTTGCGTAAATTTTATAGCTTTTTTACCATTGCTACCGTTTTTTTTCTGATAATGCACAAATTTTTTTTTTTAAGATCTCTTCGAACACTTTCACTGTACACTCTGAATGATTTCTTTAAACAGAGATCATAGTGTCAATTTCAGTGTTAAATATAACTAAAAACAAGATCGAGTCCCCCTGAATTTTGCTTCCGAATTTTTTTTATTAACGGCTATTTTTTCACTCCCCTCGATATTGTCTCCAAGAGTGTCTCTAACTCCGTGTCTCTACGAAACATTCACTCACTATAAAGAAGGGTTGGAAAACATACTTCAATCCCAAGGCTTGTCTTAGTATTCGAATATATAAAAGTAGATAAAACGGATAGATAAAATAAAATACAACAAAATGGAAATATAGAATAAAATGGAAAGACATAGGCTTTAAACAACCTTTGTTCTTAAAGTTGTCAAATAAAAAAACAAGCTTTTTAACTACAAGTAAGGAGCAACATTAAAACTTAAAACGAAAAGAAATTATTCCGTATATGAAATTGGTTGTCCCCTCTTCAACGCCCCGCTCTTTACGCAAAAATTTGACTCTTTCTCACAACTCTACTTTTTAAAACAATAAACACTTTTGTTGTCCGGTCTCCTTTTTGTACGCAAATTCAATTATGAAAGAAAAAAAAAGAATTTTTTTTTAAAGGTATTCAAGACTCACATTACATTTTAAATTAAACTGAAACCACTATTTACAAGCGTTTTAGTTTTCTCATTCGGAAAAGAGAAAAAGTATGACAACTCACTAATTGTGCTAAAAGCGCGATCAATCCAACTTGTCGCATCAGTGTCGACTTTCCCCCCATATTTGGTCCAGTTATCAGAACTATGTCGAAACCAGATCCATTCTTTCCACCAACTGTCACGGAATTGGGTATGAAGTCACCACCCATAGCAGTCTGAGTCAGGCACGGATGTCTACCTTCTTTGATAAAGAGATAGGGCTTAAATGAAAGAACATTTTAAGAGTATTATATTTCCAACCTTTGCAATTCTTAGCGTTGTAAACTGGAAAGTGGCCCTGATTCCTAGAAAATGTCTGAAAGAGATTTTAAATTAAGAAGAAGGAGAGGAAGAGAGAGAGAGAGAGAGAGAGAGAGAGAGAGAGAGAGAGAGAGAGAGAGAGAGAGAGAGAGAGAGAGAGAGAGAGAGAGAGAGAGAGAGAGAGAGAGAGAGAGAGAGAGAGAGAGAGGGACAGAGATGTATACAACATCAGTTATGACTTAACGTAGACTTGATTTCCGTATTTACCCTGGTTTCGTCGTAAGTCTCTCCAATTTTTTTTTCTTCTCATGGGCCGTGGGGTGAGTCATACTATCCGCGATTTTTATCGAGTCATATATTTTGGTGAGTCTATCCGCGATTTTTACACTTCCAACTTGACTGGGGTCGACTAGTCGCGAATTTTCAGCCTTGAATTCCTCACTATATACCTAAACTATATTAAACTAGCCTGTGATTTCATTATGAATAAATATCAAATTAGCTCATAATTTATTTATGATTAAAATAATTATTTAGTCAAAATAATCGAAATAACTAAACTTAACTGGTAATTACAAGGTCAATAATGAAGGCAGAATTAATTTGGTAACGAAGGAAGTTGAATTCTATAGTCTAAATTAGCTTTTTTAAATCTTTGTTTGCAAGAAATAGAAAACACATATGAAACACAACACATATCTGACCATCCAAATCAAATAGCTAAATATTGCCACGTTAAAAAGCATATCTGTTGACACTTTCTTTTTCAGCATGAAAATAAAAACAAACAAAAACAAATGAGAAAAATGAAAATTCATATAAAAGCATTGAGAGATCTGTTAAAAAATGTTGCAAGCTAGTGTAATATTCCGCTGAATAGATAATCAAAATAATTTTTTTATATGTCCTAATCTACAAGAAATCCAATGTTACTGTTTGGATCATTTTTTTTTTTAGATATTTTAATCTTCAATAAATCTGATGCTATTCCTTAAAAGACATTTTATAAATTCTATATGATTCTCTAGAGGATTTACTCTATTTTGTATATTGTATCTTCAATCAATCCAATGTTATTCCTTGGATCATTATTTTTGCACATATTTTAATTCTCAATGGATCTGATACTACTTCACACAGATCTTATTTACATTCTAATGTTCAATAGGTCCTATGTGATTCTCTAAAGTTTTTTTTGTATATTCTAGACTTCAAATAAGGGACTCTTGATAATTTATTTATTTGAATTAGTTTGTTATTTGAGCAATTTATATATTCTAATTTTCAATAAATGGATGATATTCCATCAATGATATTCACTTCTCTATTCTTTGCATAAAGTAACTAATTTTACAAGGTTCACACAAATGCTATAACAGTGGCAATTGAAAGAGTCCCCATTTCCCCACAATCACAGGCAAGTGCTAATTTTTTTGAATAGTTTTACCCTACACAGAAAAACTGTAATGTCCAAGTTATAATTCGTAAAAGAAAATATCTTTTCCATTATACAAAAATCTTTTTACGAGAATATAAAGAAAACTGTAAATCATCTTGGTCTTCATAAACAACAGTTACCCCAGGCACTCTAGAACTAATGATTATTGTATAAATAAAGGTTATGTTGAGGAAGAGACGAACAAGCATAAACTGTGCCCGGGGGGGAGGAGGAGGCGGGGTTGTACTGGCTCTGACCGCCCTCCGAAATTTTGTCCTATTTATACGAACGTATCAAAAATGCATATAAACGCATTTTTGATGTCTAGTATTTTTTTTTTTTCAAAGCCCCCTCCAAAAAAGTACCCTCTATCGAACAAAAACATAATTTGGGATATATATTTGCATATTATGAGGGTTGGGGGTTAGTTTCGGTTATGGTAGGGGTGCTGTCCAGATACTTTACCCCCCTTCCCCCCTAATGTGCAAATATACAACCCAAATTATCTATATATATAAACTAAAGGTTATGTTTCATTAGGATTAACCTAACTTTACTTATTGGGTGTGCTTCAGTTTCTTAAAAAGTGCCAGAGATTCTTCCCAGATAGTTTAAAAGGGGTTAACTAAAACCCTACAGTCTTTAGCCTTTACTAGAATTCTAGAATTCAGAACCTATAGTTTCTAGAATCTAAAAAGACTTTGACGACATTGCTATCTATGATACGATATTACACTTATGATGAATTTTTTCACCTTGTCCTAGATAAAAGGAGAATACAACAAATTATTTGTCTAATATACTGTATTACTTATTTACTCGCTTTATTAGAAATCATTTTTGCAGAATTTGCTGAAATCTAGTAAAGTTCTCCAATTTTTTTCAATGTTTGTTTTTCTGTCAGGTACACAGAAATATTTCTATTCAGCATACATACATAAAACATTAAAGCCCCTAGAATCTGGATTATTTATCAAATTCTGTCAAGACTTTCATTGATTTTGTATGTTTTCTGGCCATCCAGATGTTTTTGATGTTTCCAACTAAACTAGTCATGTTTCTTCTAATGTTTTTTTCAGGAGTTTATAATCTTTTCCTATTATGTAGCAATTATCAAATTACTTTTATTATCTCTAACTTTACATTTTTTTACACTCCTCTATTATAGATTGGAGTAGATACTGTATTATTTTGGATATATGTGAATTTTTTTTTTGAAATTATATTTAAAAATTTGCATGGGGGAAATAGTATTGCACAGGAAATTTACATGGATTTTTTTTCTAAAATTTTTGAAATTCGTGTGGAAAATATTGGTATTTTTCATAGGGAAAAAATTACGCAGAGTATTTTGAAAACTATATTTCGAAAATTTGGTAGCAGCTCTTGCAGGACGAACTTTTTGAAGATTTGTGATAATTTCACATTGGCCCGCTAGGTCAGAACCAAGAAAGAATTCGATTAGGGCTCATAAACAAAACATTTATACTCACTTCTCCCCCTAAAACACCAAATATATTTAAAATTGCAACGCTTTTCTAACAGACAAATTTATTTTTTTAAATTGTTGCCCCATCCGCTGGAGAAAATACGTAGACTAATTTAAATATTTTGATAATTATTATTACTGCGGCCTTATTTGAATTGATTACGTGTACTCACCTTATCTGAAGATTCCAGAAAGATTGGCTTGCACATATCTCCACTCGATGAATAAACAGACAAGCAAATTAAACAGTCAAGGATTGAAAGACAGCCAATCGCTCTTTCCCAGAGTTGCCTGAAAAAGAAAATTATAAAGTTTGACAAGGACCAGGAAGCAAGAGTACAAGAGAAGACGGCATTTAGAACAACACCTCCAGCCCCCAAGATTGATTAATTTCTCAGTAATTTCTGATTTTTTACAGATAAGTCACAAACGACAGGCGCTTTAAACATAAACGGCGAAAAAATCATTTTTTTTTTTACAAAGAATTTATATTTTTTTTTGGCTTTGAAATCCTTGTCAGAAAATAAAACCCATCGTAAGTGCCTGATCGTTAATATACTGAAACTTTGAGCAGCTACTTATTCAATTAAATAAAAAAAAACAAGTTTTTTTTTAACTGCAAGTAAGGAGCGACATTAAAACTTGAAACGAATACAGAAGAGACAATAATGAGGACTTTAAAACTTGATACGAACAAAAATTATTCCGTATATGAAAACGGTTGCCCCTCCTCAATGCCCCGCTCTTTACGCTAAAGTTTGACTCTTTCTCACAACTCTACTTTTTAAAACAATAAAAAAAAATTTAGCATAAAGAGCGAGGCGTTGAGGAGGGGACAACTCCTTTCATATACGTAATAATTTCTGTTCGTTTTAAGTTTTAATGTCGCTCTTACTTGCAATTAATTTTTTTTTAAATTTAAGTTCTGACCCAAAAGACATAATTATTAGGTTTTTCGACTATGCTGAACAAATTGGCAATCTGTAAATTTTTATCTGGTGACTTTGACAAAAACGAGCGTGGGAGGGGGACTATGTGCCCTCCAATTTATGGGTCACTCAAAAAAGGCACTAGAACTTTTGATTCCCCTTCCCCTTAGAATGAGTCCTCTCGCAACATTCTAGGGCCACTGGGTCGATACGATCACCCCTGAAAAAAAAAAAAAAAACTCAAATAAACACACATCCGCGATGTGTCTTCTGGCAAAAAATGCAAAATTCTAAATTTTTGTAGATATGAACTTGAAAATTCTACAGTAGGGTTCTCTGATACGAAGAATCTGATGGTGTGATTTTCTTTAAGATTGTATGGTTTTTAGGGGGCGTTTCCCCCTATTTTCTAAAATAAGGCAAATTTTCTCAGGCTCGTAAATTTACTCCTTACTAAAGCCGTGTCGCTCCTTACTACTGTTCGTTACCACGAACTGTTAGAAATAGTTAAAAATTAATGATAAGCAGTTTGGTCTGGAGTCAAAATTAGCATATAAAAAGACATTATTTTCTGCCTCATTTTTATGAAATATAACTTTTTCATATAGACAATCATTATTTTTACAACACATTCCGAATGGGGATACTGAAGAGTTTTCTTATCTGGGAGAGTCAAGGCATCCAGAGAAAGATAGAAAAAAGTGAGAAAGGGAGAGAGAGAGAGAGAGAGAGAGAGAGAGAGAGAGAGAGAGAGAGAGAGAGAGAGAGAGAGAGAGAGAGAGAGAGAGAGAGAGAGAGAGAGAGAATAATATTATGCACTATTATATACTGAAGTAAAAAAAAAGGGACGAAAGAGTTCGGTAGCGGTTTGTCTGAGCACGCACAGGCACAAGTTTTAGCTTCTCTCTCGTATGGCTGATTGTCAGGGCTTCTGGTGGTAAAATATCACGGTGAGCAGGGTTAGACAGCAGCATTTTGCCAATCCTTACGATGAGGTCACCCAAACGGAGTTCCAAACTTCGGAGTTCAAGGGTTGCCAGGGCACCGTGGTAGGAAATGTCTTTATTACTCAGGATGATCCTGGTTGCCCGTTTTTGGACTGACTCCAGTTCTTGCATTAGATAGGCGGTTCTTAATACTGACGGGGCCCCAGACGGGACAGGCGTATTCAAGTATGAGGCGTACGAAGGACAAGTATGCCCGTAGAAGACTGTGGGCGTTGCACCCGAAGTGACACATTTTTGAAAGGGTTTGCAGAAATGCGTTTGCTTTATGGGTCACACTATTAATATGGGTAGTAAAGGTGCAACCACGTGAGAAAATGACACCTAGTATTTTCACCCACTCACAACAGGGAAAGGAGCTTCAGAGGGGACGAAGTCTCTCTTTAGCGTGTTCAGTCTAAGTATTTTCGACTTAACAGAGTTAATAGTCAATTTCGTATCAGAGCAC
>NC_088868.1:31377871-31426256 GCF_032884065.1 Artemia franciscana | reverse complement strand
GTATGTTCTACCAGCAAGTAATTGATGATGGCCCAGAAACGTTATTCCTGCCAGTCCCATGGTGGGCACCACAGGTTATTTTACTCCACTCTGAGTCACAGTCCTCTTCGTGTAAAGCAAATACTTTTTGCTGTCTTTCAGACAGAAAATCGAGCACAATGGCTAGCGTTTGGTGTTTAGCACCCATTCGTTTTAGGTTTTGGCAGGCCACTAGGTGTGATAGAAAATCAAAAGCTTTACAAAAGTCGATGTCGGTTAGGTCGACAGAACAGCCATTTCACAGCCTGAAATGGCTTTTCAAGCCATTTCAGGATCTGATCGTACATTCTGACTAGGTAGATAGACGTCCCACATTTTGGGGGTCCGCCATATTGGTATTTGTCGATAGTCTGTATTACTTGCTCTAGTGGCTGCCGCAGGATGAACGATTCTGTCACTTTTGCTAGGCATGGCGTTAGGGAGATTGGTCTTAAAGCATCAAACAACTTGGGTGGGTTCACTTTGGGAACTGCACGGATGTGGGCCTTTTTCCACGATCTAGGGAAGGTCCCAGATGCAAAGCACTGGTTTATAAGAACCGAGAGTGGTACGCTAGGAACAAAGCAAATTCACGTATGAGCTTTGCAAGGATTTCGCCTGGGAAAGGAGAGACGTTTGTGTTTGCTTTCCTGATTTCACTATACACCTCAAATTCACTGAGCACTATTGTGCCTTCGTTGGGGCAAACATCAAGAAGCGAGGCTTTCTCCTGGGGGGTAACGGCTGAAAAACTGGTACAACGTACAGAAAGTACACAAAAGTGGTAGGATAGCACCAGTTGAGAAATACTGTTCTAAACTTATTTTTGACCCAGACAGGAAAACCAACAGTTTTAACCTCAGGAGGAGAGGAAGAGGATTATATCTCTTCTTTCTTTTGGAATACTTCTAAGTCATAAGGATTAAAGAGGAAACATTGAATAGCACTCCAATATATAATTGGTAAATTTGAAGCATCACAATTATTTAATAGACTATTTATAATAATTATTGTAATTATTTTATACGTTATGTATATATATATAATAACAAAAATATAATACATAGCACCTTAAAATATAATTGGTAAATTTATCGCGTCTGAGTTATTTATTATAATATTTATAATGATTATTTTTATATGTTACTAGCTGTTGGGGTGGCGCTTCGCGCCACCCCAACAGCGTAAGTCGTTACGCGCCATATTAGTTACGCGCCATTGTAGTTGTGTCCCTGTGTACCACCTATGAATATAGTTAGATTTATATATGTGTTTTGAACTACGTAAAACTTGCGAATATACAACATTCTTGGCTTTCCCATTATCTGTGCATATACAAAGCCTTATGTACTTATAATGACGTCATATGCAAACGCTCTTTTTACAAACAAACAAACATACATACACACAACTCGCTTTTATATAGACAGATAGATAGATAGATACAATACAAATTAACTGCGTAAAACTTGCGAATATACAACATTCTTCGCTGTCCAATTGTCGCTGCATATAAATAGATTGTCAGGTTTACCGACCCTCGAACATGCAACGTACAATTGTCCATGGGAAAAACAATCAGTATTGTCCCGGTGTCCCGGTCTGTAGTGTCATCTTATAATGACGTCATATACAAAGCCTTATATACTTATAATGACGTCATATACAAACCCACAAACAAACAAACATGCCTACAAACAACTTGTTTTTATATATATAGATATAGTTTCTTTTTTAGTTTTTCTTTTTTTTTAGTTTTGCAGCTTTTTTTATTTTTTTTATCTTTTTTTCTTTTTAGTTTTTTTAGCCTTTTTTATTTTTTGCTTTTTTTTAAAGTTTTATCTTTTAGGTTTTTTCTTTTTCTTTTTCGCGCCATTGTAGTTGTGTCCCTGTGTTACACCTTTGAATATATATATATATATATATATATATATATATATATATATATATATATATATATATATATATATATATATCTATATATATAAAAATAAGTTGTCTGTGTGTGGATCTGTGGATGGATCAGGTGACGTCATGTTTGTTCGCATATGACGTCTGAATTATTTCACACTAATACAAAAGAAGAAAAAACTAAAAAAGGTAAAAACTACAAAAAAAAACTAAAAAGAAAAAAAAACTAAAAAAGCTAAAAAACTAAAAAAAACTAAAAAAAGATAAAAATCTAATAACTAAAAAAAACTGAAAAAATAAAAAAAGGCAAAAACTACAAAAAAAATAAAAACTAATAAAAAAACTAAAAAAGCTAAAAAACTAAAAAAACTAAAAAAAACTAAAAAAAGTTAAAAACCAAAAAAAACTAAAACTAAAAAAGAAAAAAACTAAAAAAAAGGAAAAAACTGAAAAATAAAAGAGAAAAAGAAAACTAAAAAAATATGAATAAATATATATAAAAATAAGTTGTTTGTGGGTTATGTCTGTCTGTCTGTCTGTCGAGTGACGTCGTGTGTTTGTCCGCATATGACGTCTGAATTATTTCACACTAATACAAAAGAAGAAAAAAAACTAAAAAAGGTAAAAACTACAAAAAAAACTAAAAAGAAAAAAAAAACTAAAAAAGCTAAAAAACTAAAAAAAACTAAAAAAGGTAAAAAACTAAAAACTAAAAAAAACTGAAAAAACTAAAAAAAGGCAAAAAGTAAAAAAAAAACTAAAAACTAATAAAAAAACTAAAAAAGCTAAAAAACTAAAAAAACTAAAAAAACTAAAAAAAGGTAAAAAACAAAAAAAAACTAAAAACTAAAAAAGAAAAAACTAAAAAAAAGGAAAAAACTGAAAAATAAGAGAAAAAGAAAACTAAAAAAATATTAATAAATATAAAAAATATAAATATAAATATAATATAAATTAGCAATCAACAAAGCACCGAGACACAAATGACGACCGGGACACAGGGAGTATAAATAACGACCAGGACATAAGTAAAAAAAAACAACTAAAAAAACTAAAAAAATGGTAAAAACTACAAAAAAACTAAAAACTAATAAAAAAACTAAAAAATCTAAAAATCTAAATAAAATAAAAAAGAAAAAAAAGGAAAAAGGAAAAAAATACAGGAGAAAAACAAAACTAAAAAACGAATGTATATACAGACCGGGACACCGGGATACAAATGACGACCGGGACACAGGGAATATAAATGACGACCGGGACACAGGGACACAACTACAATGGGGACGCCGGGGGGCACAGGGGGATATAAATGACGACCGGGACACCGGGACACAAGGAATATAAATGACGCCCGGGACACTCAAAGAGAAATCACAGACTGGAACACCGGGACACAAATGACGACCGGGACACAGGGAATATAAATGACGACCGGGACACAGGGACATAACTACAAAGGGGACGCCAGGGTGCACAGGGGGATATATAAATGACGATGGCGACTCAGGGAATGGTCGATTAGCAATCACCATCAGCAAAGCTCAAGGGCAATCATTAGAATCATGAGGTATAGATCTGAATACGGATTGTTTTCCCATGGACCATTATATGTTGCATGTTCAAGAGTCGGTAAACCTGACAATCTATTTATATGCACAGACAATGGGACAGCAAAGAATGTTGTATATTCGCAAGTTTTACGTAGTTAGAAACATATATATCTTCTATATATATAAAAATAAGTTGTCTGTCTGTCTGTGGATGGATCAGGTGACGTCACCTGAAAAAACTTGATCAGGTGACGTCAAAACTGAAAAAACTAAAAAAGGCAAAAACTACAAAAAAAACTAAAAACTAATAAAAAAAATAAAAAAGCTAAAAAACTAAAAAAACTAAAAAAAGGCAAAAACTACAAAAAAAACTAAAAACTAATAAAAAAGCTAAAAAACTAAAAAAACTAAAAAAAGGCAAAAACTACAAAAAAAAAAACTAAAAACTAATAAAAAAAATAAAAAAGCTAAAAAACTAAAAAAACTAAAAAAACTAAAAAAAAGGTAAAAAACGAAAAAAACTAAAAACTAAAAAAAACTAAAAAAAAGGAAAAAACTGAAAAATAAGCTAAAATAAAGGTAAAAACCAATAAAAAACTAAAAAAAAACTGAAAAAACTAAAAAAAGGCAAAAACTACAAAAAAACTAAAAACTAATAAAAAAAGTAAAAAGCTAAAAAACTAAAAAAACTAAAAAAACTAAAAAAAGGTAAAAAACTAAAAAAAAATAAAAAATAAAAAAAAACTAAAAAAAAGGAAAAACTGAAAAATAAGCTAAAATAAAGGTAAAAACCAATAAAAAACTAAAAAGAAAAAAAGGAAAAAACTAAAAAAAATTTTCATCTAAAAAACTAAAAAAAACTAAAAAAGGTAAAAACTAAAAGAACTAAAAAAGAGAAAAATAAATGACGAAACTCAAAGAGAAAGCGACCAGGACAAAAGGAATGTTCGATTAGCAATCAACAAAGCACCGGGACACAGGGAGTATAAATGACGACCAGGACATAAGTAAAAAAAAAAAACTATCTATATATATAAAAATAAGTTGTCTGTGGATCTGTGGATCTTGGATCAGGTGACGTCACCTGAAAAAACTGGATCAGGTGACGTCAAAACTGAAAAAACTAAAAAAAGGCAAAAACTACAAAAAAAAACTAAAAACTAATAAAAAAAATAAAAAAGCTAAAAAACTAAAAAAACTAAAAAAAGGCAAAAACTACAAAAAAAACTAAAAACTAATAAAAAAGCTAAAAAACTAAAAAAACTAAAAAAAGGCAAAAACTACAAAAAAAACTAAAAACTAATAAAAAAAAATAAAAAAGCTAAAAAACTAAAAAAACTAAAAAAAAACTAAAAAAAGGTAAAAAACTAAAAAAACTAAAAACTAAAAAAAACTAAAAAAAAGGCAAAAACTGAAAAATAAGCTAAAATAAAGGTAAAAACCAATAAAAAACTAAAAAAAAAACTGAAAAAACTAAAAAAAGGCAAAAACTACAAAAAAACTAAAAACTAATAAAAAAAGTAAAAAAGCTAAAAAACTAAAAAACTAAAAAAACTAAAAAAACTAAAAAAAGGTAAAAAACTAAAAAAAATAAAAAATAAAAAAAAACTAAAAAAAAAGGAAAAAACTGAAAAATAAGCTAACATAAAGGTAAAAACCAATAAAAAACTAAAAAGAAAAAAAGGAAAAAACTAAAAAAAATTTTCATCTAAAAAACTAAAAAAAACTAAAAAAGGTAAAAACTAAAAGAACTAAAAAAGAAAAAAATAAATGACGACACTCAAAGAGAAAGCGACCAGGACAAAAGGAATGTTCGATTAGCAATCAACAAAGCACCGGGACACAGGGAGTATAAATGACGACCAGGACATAAGTAAAAAAAAAATTAACAAAACTAAAAAGAAGTTAAAAACTACAAAAAAACTAAAAAGAAAAAAAAACTAAAAACTAATAAAAAAACTAAAAAATCTAAAAATCTAAATAAATTAAAAAAGAAAAAAAAGGAAAAAAATAAAGGAGAAAAACAAAACTAAAAAACGAATGTATATACAGACCGGTACACCGGGATACAAATGACGACCGGGACACAGGGAATATAAATGACGACCGGGACACAGGGACACAACTACAACGGGGACACCGGGGGAAACAGGGGGATATAAATGACGACCGGGACAAAAAAACTAAAAAGAAAAAAAACTAAAAACTAATAAAAAAACTAAAAAATCTAAAAATCTAAATAAGCTAAAAAAGAAAAAAAAGGAAAAAAATAAAGGAGAAAAACAAAACTAAAAAACGAATGTATATACAGACCGGGACACCGGGATACAAATGACGACCGGGACACAGGGAATATAAATGACGACCGGGACACAGGGACACAACTACAACGGGGACACCGGGGGAAACAGGGGGATGTAAATGACGACCGGGACACCGGGACAGGGAATGGTCGATTAGCAATCACCATCAACAAAGCTCAAGGGCAATCATTAGAATTATGAGGTATAGATCTGAATACAGATTGTTTTCCCATGGACCATTATATGTTGCATGTTCAAGAGTCGGTAAACCTGACAATCTATTTATATGCAAAGACAATGGGACAGCAAAGAATGTTGTATATTCGCAAGTTTTACGTAGTTAAAACCATATATATATATGTATATATATATATATATATATATATATATATATATATATATATATATATATATATATATATATATATATATCTATCTATATTCACAGGTGGGACATAGGGACACAACTACAATGGCGCGTAACTAATATGGCGCGTAACGACTTACGCGCGCGGGGGGGCTTGGGTGGGGGGCGCGAAGCGCCCCCACCAACTAGGTGTTGGGGTGGCGCGAAGCGCCACCCCAACAGTTCTTGAACATGCAACATATAATGGTCCATGGGAAAACAATCTGTATTCAGATCTATACCTCATGATTCTAATGATTGCCCTTGAGCTTTGTTGATGGTGATTGCTAATCGACCATTCCCTGTCACCCCAACAGCTAGTATATATATATATATATATATATGTTTTTAACTACGTAAAACTTGCGAATATACAACATTTTTTGCTGTCCCATTGTCTGTGCATATAAATAGATTGTCAGGTTTACCGACTCTTGAACATGCAACATATAATTGTCCATGGGAAAAACAATCTGTATTCAGATCTATACCTCATTATTCTAATGATTGTCCTTGAGCTTTGTTGATGGTGATTGCTAATCGAACATTCCCTGTGTCCCGGTCGTTATTTGTGTCCCGGTGTCCCAGTCTGTAATTTCTCTTTGAGTGTCCCGTTCGTCCTTTATATTCCCCATTTCCCGGTCGTCATTTGTGTCCCGGTGTCCTGGTCTGTAATTTCGTCAGTCGACAAACATGACGTCAGTCGATAAACAACTTCATGACAGAATAATGCTCAATCCTCATAATGACGTCAGTCGACAAACATGACGTCAGTTAACAGACATACAACTTATTTATATATACATATCTATATATATAAAAATAAGTTGTCTGTCCGTTACGCCAGATTACATCTTATCTATATATAAAAATGAAACTAAACTGAAAAGCAAACTGAAACTAAAAATGTAGAAACTGGGAATTGCATAAATATTTCTATATATTTTGACAATAGATTAAAGTAATTCGAAAACCTTATAACAGATATTTATAATTTTGAGGTTTATTATAAATTGTTGAGTGTTAGCATGCTTGGCACGTAAAATTTTTTCTAACAGTCAATTCTAGAATGAACACTGACAAATTGAAAAACATTGAAAAAGATAGAATGTTACCAAATCCTACAACAGAAGAAACAGCCGAGGAAGCTGCTCAAAGAGCTAATGCCAAAAGGCTTGCGGCTAAAGAACGCAAAACCGCGCAATTAGATGAAGATCAACCTGGACAGCGAGAGTCAAAACGTATCAAAACTAAAAATGATAGCGATGATGATTGGGTTTGGGATTTTGACTTGGATAAGGTTATCAATGCCTACCAGATTTTAGTTAAAAAAAACAAAGATTCGGCGATATGTATTTACGTCTGAAAAATAAAGAAGAAAAAGAAAACTGAAATTAAAAATGTAAAAACGGAGAATTGCATAAATATTTCAAAATATTTTGACAATAGATTTAAGTAATTCGAAAACCTTAAAACAGATACTCATAATGACGTCAGTCGACAAACATGACGTCAGTCGACACACAAACATGACGTCAGTCGACAGACAGACAAACAACTTATTTTTATATAGATAGATATCTATATATATAAAAATAAGTTGTCTGTCTGTGTCTGTCTGTCAGGTGACGTCATGTTTCTGTGTCGACTGACGTCATGAAGTTAGTTGTCGTCATTTTTGCTATGACGGTGACGTCATTAATGGTATTTATGACATGCATTCACGGAAAAATGTTTAATTGTAAAATGACGTAAGAACCTACAATGGCAACAGCCGAGGAAGCTGCTCAAAGAGTCTATGCCAAAAAACTTGCTGCTGATAGAGAAAGTAAGAAAAGAAAGCGTGCCGAGGAATCACAAGAACAGCAAGAAAACAGGCTTGCAGCTGATAGAGAAAGTAAGAAAAGAAAGCGTGCCGAGGAATCACAAGAACAGCAAGAAAACAGGCTTGCGGCTAAAGAACGCAAAACCGCGCAGTTAGATGAAAATCCACCTGGACAGCGAGAGTCAAAACATATCAAAACTGAAAATGATAGCGATGATGATTGGGTTTGGGATTTTGACTTGGATAAGGTCATCAATGCCTACCAGATTTAAGTTAAAAAACAAAGGTTCGGCGATATGTACTTCATAGTGACGCTGAAAAATAAAGAAGAAAAAACAACTGAAAAAATGTAAAAAACTAAAAAAAACTAAAAAGAAAGAACACTCAAAGATAAATTACAGACCGGGACACAAATGACGACCGACACAGAGGGAATATAAATGACGACCAGGAACCTCAAACAAAAAGTACAGACTGGGACACCCGGACACACATCACGACCGGGAATATAAATGACGACCGGGACGCAGGGACACAACTACAACGGGGACGCCGGGGGCACAGGCGGGATATATAATTGACGACTGAGACACAGGGATTGTTTGAATAGAAATTACAGACCGGGACACCGGGACACAAATGACGACCGGGACACTGGGACACAGGGAATATAAATGACGACCGGGAAACTCAAAGAGAAAATACAAACTGGGACACCAGGACACAAATGACGACCGGGACACAGGGAATATAAATGCTATTTATATGCACAGACAATGGGACAGCGAAGAATGTTGTATATTCGCATGTTTTACGTAGTTAAAAATATATATTTATATCTATCTCTATTCACAGGTGGGACACAGGGACACAGCTACAATGGCGCGTAACTAATATGGCGCGTAACGACTTACGCGCGCGGGGGGGCTTGGGGGGGCGCTGTTGGGGTGGCGCGAAGCGCCACCCCAACAGCTAGTATATATATATATATATATATATATATTTAGTTTATATTATTATATTTATTATTATATATATTATTATATATTATTATATTATATTTTAGTTTATATATATAATATAGTTTCTTTTTTAGTTTTAATTATTTTTAGTTTTGCAGCTTTTTTAGTTTTTTTTAGCCTTTTTTTCTTTTTAGTTTTTTACCTTTTTATGGCACTTGGTATTAACCAAGTGACATATAGCAACCCAAATTCTGTCGGTCAATGTTCATTCTAACATTGACAGCTGGAAAAATCTTCACGTGCCAAGCATGCTAAAGCTCAACAATTTATAATAAACCTCAAAATTTAAGTATCTGTTTTAAGGTTTTCGAATTACTTTAATCTATTGTCAAAATATTTTGAAATATTTATGCAATTCCCAGTTTTTACATTTTTAGTTTCAGTTTTCTTTTTCTTCTTTATTTTTCAGACGTAAATACATATCGCCGAACCTTTGTTTTTTTACTAAAATCTGGTAGGCATTGATGACCTTATCCAAGTCAAAATCCCAAACCCAATCATCATCGCTATCATTTTCAGTTTTGATACGTTTTGACTCTCGCTGTCCAGGTGGATTTTCATCTAACTGCGCGGTTTTGCGTTCTTTAGCCGCAAGCCTTTTGGCATTAACCCTTTGAGCAGATTCCTCGGCAGTTTCTTCTGCCAATGTAGGATTTGGTAACATTCTATCTTTTTCAATGTTTTTCAATTTGTCTAACATGTTCATTCTAACATTGACAGTTAAAAAAATCTTCACGTGCCAAGCTTGCTAAAGCTCAACAATTTATAATAAACCTCAAAATTTTAAGTATCTTTTTTAAGGTTTTCAAATTACATTAATCTATTGTCAAAATATTTCGAAATATTTATGCAATACCCAGTTTTTACATTTAAACCCTCAACACAAAAATACATACAACTTATTTTTATATATAGATAAGATATAATCTGGCGTGACAGACATAGTGTAACAGAAATAACAGACAGATAACTTATTTTTATATATATACTAGCTGTTGGGGTGGCGCTTCGTGCCACCCCAACACCTAGTTGGTGGGGCGCTTCGCGCCCCCCCCCAAGCCCCCCCGCGCGCGTAAGTCGTTACGCGCCATTGTAGTTGTGTCCCTGTGTCCCACCTGTGAATATAGATAGATTTATAAATGTGTTTCAAACTACGTAAAAATTGCGAATATACAACATTCTTGGCTTTCCCACTACTGAGAGCTTTCCGTTTCCAATTGCCAGCAATTGATCTGAAAATGTTTGACCAGAGTCATCGTTACACAGACAGACAACTTATTTTTATATACATAGAAGATATATATATATATATATATATATATATATATATATATATATATATATATATTTTCTTTTTAGTTTTTTTGTAGTTTTTACCTTTTTTAGTTTTTTTCTTCTTTTGTATTAATGCTAAAGCCAAGGTTCAAACCTGGAGCCTCTCGGACCTAGAACCTGAAAAATAACGCTTTACCAACTCAGCTACTTCGGCTTGAATACATTCGTTTTGAGCAGCTTCCTCGGGTATTGCCATTGTAGGTTCTTCAGTCGTTTTACAATTAGAAATTTCTCTTTCAACGGTCTTCTTACAATTAAAAATTTGTCTTTGAACGATATTCTTAAATACCTGTGTCCTGGTCGTCATTTATATTCCCTGTGTCCCGGTCGTCATTTGTGTCCCGGTATCCCAGTCTGTAATTTCTCTTTGAGTGTCCCGGTCGTTATTTATATTCCCTCTGTCCCGGTCGTCATTTGTGTCCCGGTCTGTAATTTCTCTTTGAGTGTTTTTTCTTTTTAGTATTTTTTTGTTTTTTACATTTTTTCTTTTTTCAGTTTTCTTTTTCTTCTTTATTTTTCAGCGTGTCCTGGTCGTCATTTATATTCCCTGTGTCCCGGTCGTCATGTTTTTTACATTTTTTCTTTTTTCAGTTTTCTTTTTCTTCTTTATTTTTCAGCTTCACTATGAAATACATATCGCCGAACCTTCGTTTTTTTAACTAAAATCTGGTAGGCATTGATGACCTTATCCAAGTCAAAATCCCAAACCCAATCATCATCGCTATCATTTTCAGTTTTGATATGTTTTTTGACTCTCGCTGTCCAGGTGGATCTTCATCTAACTGCGCGGTTTTGCGTTCTTTAGCCTCAAGCCTGTTTCCTTGCTGTTCTTTTGATTCCTCGGCACGCTTTCTTTTCTGACTTTCTCTATCAGCAGCAAGTTTTTTGGCATAGACTCTTTGAGCATCTTCGTCGGCTTTTGCCATTGTAAGTTCATCAGTCATTTTAAACTTAAACATTAATAGATTTCTACGTGAACATATATGTCTTAAATATCTTTAATGACGTCACCGTTATAGCAAAAATGACGACAACTAACTTCATGACGTCAGTCGTCACAGAAACATGACGTCACCTGATCCACAGACAGACAACTTATTTTTATATATATAGATTATTTATATATATATAGATGTATACATAAGTAATAATAAAAATATAATAAATAGCGCTGCAATATATAATCGGTAAAAATATAGCGTCAGAGTTATTTAATACAATACTTATAATAATTATGTTTATACGTTATGTATACATACATAATAATGGAAACATAGTAAATACAATATGTATTTTTGCGATACATAATTGGTACATTTGTAACGTGAGAATTATTTAATACACTGTCTATAATAACTATGTTTATATGTTATGTATATATACGTAATAATAAAAATATAATAAATAGCAGTGCAATGTATAATTGGTAAATTTGTAGCGTAATAATTTTTTAATATAATATTTATAATAATTATATTTACATGTTATGTTATATAATAAATATAAATATGATAATAAAATACGTAATAAAAATATAATAAAACTATGTCACAAATTTAGACGTAATATCAGAGTGAAAATTACATAGTTATATGTGTTATGTAAGGTATTTATTCATATAACAGGGAAGGGTTAAGGAGGATGTGAGAGGCACCGCAAAAACTGAACGCAAATATATGATTTTTGTCCTATGCTGAAAGAAGCCAAAAAGGACTTCCGGCATACCTCTGACTAATGTCTTACCTGTGGCTATCAAATCGTTCAAATATTCGGCGAGCGATATCCTTTAAAATAGAATCTTTCCTCTCCTCAGCATCCATCATCATCTTCAGCAATTCTTTTGCCTCATACGTCCAATACCTTTTAAAACCTTTTCGACTGCCTTGAAGTTCGTATTCACCCGTAGCTCGCCTGGATGCTGATTCGGGAACTTCGATTTGAAAGCGCTTCTTCTCAGTGCCCGTGAAGGTGACCTAGAAAATTATAAACCAAAAACATAAAATCAGGTTACAAGATGAGAAAAACCTGCGGCTTACGAAAATTTTAACTAAGAGGATATTAGCAAAGCAATTTCAAATTTGCGAATTTAATAGAAATGCCAACATGGATAAGTAACTCTTCTGGAGAGACAGTATCAATTGGTAAACCCAGACGGTGTTATTGAGAAGCGTATTCGTGATTTCTCTATTAATTTTCAGAAGTCTTCCCATCTTTGGTCATTTCTGCTAGTCCCTTGTTTTTGGTTGCCAAAGTATTTCTTTTCTGCTGCTTCTGTTTTGTTTTTCTTCATTTTTGATTGGTCTTTTTTCTAGGCTCTACCTAGTTTTTGTGACGGGTTATAAGCAAAATGATGAAGACGAATTCTGGCAGGACTCCCATTTCACTTTGGGATCCTAATTTTATGCTGGTATTAAATAAAAAAAAACTAGTTTTTTTAACTGAAAGTAAGGAGCGACATTAAAACTTAAAACGAACAGAAATTACTCCGTATGTGAAATGGGTTGTCCCCTCCGCAGTCCCACGCTCTTTACGCTAAAGTTTGACTCTTTGCCACAATTCTACTTTTTAAAACTATTAAAAACTTTAGCGTAAAGAGCGTGGGACTGCGGAGGGGACAACCCATTTCATATACGGAGTAATTTCTGTTCGTTTTAAGTTTTAATGTCGCTCCTTACTTTCAGTTAAAAAAACTAGTTTTTTTTTATTTAATTTCTGAACGTTTTTGAATTAATGCATGTTTGATTTTGGCTCTCCGCACATAAATTAATGAAATGAAATTAGTATATTAATTTTTTTTTTTTTTGCTAAATGGCTTTCTCTTAGTTTTGATCAGACGATTTTGAGAAATAAGGGGTGGGGAAGGAGGCCTAGCTGCCCTCCAATTTTTCGGTTACTTAAAAAGGCTACTAGAACTTTTAATATTCAACGAACGTTTTTATTAGTAAAAAATATACGTAACTTAAGAATTAACTTACGTAACAAACTTTTATATTCTTATATTTTTATTATGTGTACGAGGGGGTTTGTACCCTCGTTAATACCTCGCTCTTTACACTAAATCGTAAGTTTTGTCCCAATTCTTTAAGAATGACCCCTGAATCAAAAAGGCCGTAGAATAAATAGTTGAAATCACTAAAAATATTTTTGCATAAAGAGCGAGGTATTTATCTCCTCCTAAATACCTCGCTCTTTATGCTAAAGTATTTTTAGAACCCCTCATATGCGTAATAATCTCTGTTCGTTTTAAATTTCAATGCTATTCCTTACTTTCATTTGAAAAAACGTTTTCATGTTTATTTTTTCATTGTTTTTTTTATAGCAATGCTACAAAATCCTGCGCCCTTTTCATTGAATTTTTCTTCCCCCATGACATATTCCTCAAAGGAAAGATCCTCCCACAAAGCCCTCTCCCATCAACCCCACCCCCAAACCAAAAAATCCCCATGAAAACGTCTGTACACTTCCCAATAACCATTACTATATGTAAACATTGGTCAAAGTTTGTAACTTGCAGCCCCTCCCTCAGGGATTGTGGGGGAGTAAGTCATTCCCAAAGACATAG
This sequence comes from Artemia franciscana, assembly GCF_032884065.1. Lineage (NCBI taxonomy): Eukaryota > Metazoa > Arthropoda > Branchiopoda > Anostraca > Artemiidae > Artemia > Artemia franciscana. Next base: position 31,412,324 of record NC_088868.1, on the reverse strand, counting down.
TTATTATGGTTTTCGACTATGCTGAACAAAATGGCTATCTTAAAATTTTAATCCGCTGACTTTTGGAAAAAAATGAGCATGGGAGGGGGCCTATTTGCCCTCCAATTTTTTTGGTCACTTAAAAAGGACACTAGAACTTTTCATTTCCGTTAGAATGAGCCCTCTCGCGACATTCTAGGACCACTTGGTCGATAAGATGACCCCTGGGAAAAAAAAAAAAAAAAAAAAAAAAAAAAAAAAAAAAAAAAAAAAAAAAAAAAAAAACACGCACCCGTGATTTGTCTTCTGGCAAGAAATACAAAATTCCACATATTTTAGATAGGAGCTTGAAATTTTTGCTATAGAGTTCTCTGATATACCGAATGCGATAGTGTGATTTTCGTTAAGATTCTATGACTTTTAGGGGATGTTTCCCCCTTTTTTCCAAAATAGGACAAATTTTCTCAGGCTCGTAACTTTTGATCACAAAGACTAAATTAATTGAAACTTATATATTTAGAATCAGCGTAAAAATTCGATTCTTTTGATGTATCTTTTAGCATCAAAATTCCGTTTTTTAGAACTTCGTTTACTATTGAGCCGGGTCGCCCCTTACTACAGTTCCTTACCATGAACTGTTTGAAAAGAAAATAATTCGGTATTTCGGGGCTTCTGACATTATTACTCCTTTGCGGAAGTTAGGCTCAAAATTGAAAAAGGATTATATTTTTTCTCTGGGCCCCTTCCACCTCTTAGTTCGTTTATTTTCCCGTTAGTTTTCACCTGTTTTCGCTTTATAGTTGTGTTATCTCTTAGCAGTTCTTTCGTTAGTTGAGTTATGGTTGTGGTATATATGTTTTATCGCTCGTATAGTTGTGTTATTTTCAAATTATACTCCATAATAGAGAGGCTCCGAACACCCAGCATTGTATGTTAAGCTCTTAATTTGACGTTTTTTTCTAACGCGACCACATTCGTCCTGCGCCCTTTTCATTGAACTTTTTCCCCCATGGCATATTTCTCCAAGGAAAGATCCTCCCACATAGCCCCCTCCCTCAACCCTTACCCCCAAAACCAAAAAAAAAACCCTGAAAACGTCTGTACACTTCCCAATAACCATTATTATATGTAAACACTGGTTGAAGTTTGTAACTTGCAACCCCTCCCCCAGGGACTGTGGGGGAGTAAGTCATCCCCAAAAACATAGTTATTATGATTTTCGACTATGCTAAACAAAATGGCTATCTCAAAATTTTGATCCGTTGACTTTGGGAAAAAAATGAGCGTGGGAGGGGGCCTAGATGCCCTCCAATTTTTTTGGTCACTTAAAAAGGGCACTAGAACTTTTCATTTCCGTTAGAATGAGCCCTCTTGCGACATTCTAGGACCACTTGGTCGATACGATGACCCCTGAAAAAAAAAAAAAAAAAAAAAAAAAAAAAAAATAAACACGCACCCGTGATTTGTCTTATGGCAAAAAATGCAAAATTCCACATTTTTGTAGATAGGAGCTTGAAACTTCTACAGTAGGGTTCTCTGATACGCTGAATCTGATGGTGTCATTTTCGTTAAGATCCTACGACTTTTAGGGGGTGTTTTCCCCTATTTTCCTAAATAAGGCAAATTTTCTCAGGCTCGTAACTTTTGATGGCTAAGACTAAACTTGATGAAACTTATATATTTAAAATCAGCATTAAAATGCGATTCTTTTGATGTAGCTATTGATATCAAAATTCAATTTTTTAGAGTTTTGGTTCCTATTGAGCCGGATCGCTCCTTACTACAGTTCGTTACCACGAACTGTTTGAAAAGAAAGAAAAAAGAAAAAAATCGAATAGTCGGTTCACTCCTCTTCCGCATGATAATTGTAAAATCCGTTGCTTCGATTGGAAAATTCATTTAAAATAGAGTTCCACCTCCTTCTCCAGGACTTTCTCGCATTGTGTCACAAATCGTCCAACCGAAAATAGAGATACGAAGGCACACAGCTCGGTTAAACTATCGCAACTCTTGGCAAAGCGAAAACAGAAAATTTGAAGAATAGCTTCATGCAACATTGTTCTTGATTTGAAACAATTTTCCTTGGAACTTCGTCCTTAAAGGGCGTCAACTCCTTCAATGAAGATTAAACAGTCATCTAAAATTTCGAGACAAAGCGGCGTAAAAAAACGGCCATGTCTCAGATATTTGATTAGTATTTTATAAATGTAATTGTTCAGCGGCGCCATAAATTTAATTTTAAAAAAAGAGCTGTTTATGCATCAGTAAATTAAATGGATTTAAATGCAAATTAATTCAAAGGAATATTTTTTCCCGAATTTTTTTCTAGGACGATTTCTTCAAATCTCAGTTTCAAACACAATCAGACCAGAATGTGCACAGATAGGTTGCTTGGTTGTTTTCCTTGGGTAAAACATACCATCTTCTACCAGAAGATAACTTAAGTGCATTTTAGAAAGGAATCTAGATGGATGACTTAATGATTTCTCCGTCCAAGTCGTCTAACCGAGCTTTAGCTTTTAAGAAAGTATCATCAGTAAAATGGCTATTTAGCTTCCAAGACATGAAGTCCACAATTTTTTAGGAATGTAAAGCTATTTTTGCGTTCTAACATAGGTTATCAATACACGTCTTATTCAGACTATATAGAGTACCAAGGAATCACAAATATCTTGTAAAATTTCGAAAAAGAGGGAATTCGATATTTAATGAAAAAGATCTCTCCCTGTGCAGTTATTACTAGTAATGAGTAGTATCCCCTCACTGCTTTCCACGACAGCCTTAAGGGGTATACTACTGGAGCTACTAGCCCCTCAAAACGTCATTAAGCGCATCTGGGCCTTACGCAATACTATAGTACACCTGCAACGGTATAGTACACATGTATATTAAGTAATAGGGTTTGTTTACTTCAAAATGTAGGTGCTCATTACATAATAGGGTTTGTTTAATTCAGCACAATCTTTGGTTGTTACTAATAGGGTTTGTTTACTTATGAAAGTGCTTTCTTTGGATGTTAAGTAATAGGAGTTGTTGGAGACCACTAGTCAAGCAGGGGAGCCTACGCAATATGGAATGTTTACTTAAGTTGAAGAAGATGCAATCTTGCGTGACTTGGTAGATTTATTGGGAATTATATATATAGATGACGCAATATTGCTTGACATGTTAGATCTCAAGGTCCGGCAGTCAAGCGGGGAAGCCTATATAATAAGGAATGTTTACTTAGGTTAAGGTCGATATAATCTTGCATGACTTGCTAGTTTTAGTGGGAATTGCGGAATCTCAAGTGACATACTTCTTCATGACCCGTGGGGAGAGCAGACAAGTGGGGTGTTACATAATGATGGCGCACACGTAGATGTTAAGTGATGAGAGCGTGGGGTATTACGTAGTGCTGGGCACAACCATGAGATGTTACGTAATGACGATGCACACGTGGGATGCTACCTATTACTTTAAGATTTCTATTTTCTTTTAATACTCATTTTCTTTCAAAGCCTGTCTGATGTTATTATTGAGGAATACTTTCTAACAGAAACATTTCAAAAATCTGCGGATCACGCTTTTCCTATGGCTGAAATAATTGACGCGAAGGAGACAAAATTAATTCCTGGAAGATGTCTACATTTGATGTGTACCTGCTTGTTACAGTATTACTAAGTTTCTAACGTGACCTAGACAGGTTGAGTTAGCTATTGAATCAGTGAGATGTTGCATAGTACTGGCTTGAGATATTTCCTTGCATAAATGATTACGTATTGGAGATTCATCCATGAACAAAAAATCAAAAATACACAAACTTTTTGTTGTACAACCATTTTTCATTAATAAAAAAATTATTAAATCATGAAATCACAAAAAAACATCAAAACTCAAAAAACGGAAAACAAAACTTTAAAAGGTAATATAGGATAAAATATAAGCAAAAACAAGCGTGAATTAAAGAAAGGCAAGGGCACTCGTAACTAATTCAAGGAGAAGGGGAGAGTTGTTATTGTAGGTGAACTTAAGCCAAGTTGATAGATATTTCTGAGAGGTTTTAATGCAAATGCCACGTTTCTTTGAGCCAAGCATAGGCATATTCACACCACTGTGACAATATATGGCTGGCAACCAATTCCAACTACCCTTAGCAACGAAACCCCTAAAAACCAATTTCAAGGGGAGGGGTATGGTCATTTTTAGAGATAAATTTAAGTCATAATAAGAGTTATTTCTGAAATGTTTTAAGGAAAATGCCACGTTTCTTTGAGCCAAGAGTATTCATATTTACGCCACCGTGACGATATGTGGCTGGCCCACCCCTACCAAACAGTCACAGGGAGGAAGGGAGGAGGGTTGTTGTTGGAGGAAAATTTTTGTTGTTGGAGTTTTTAAGGAAAATACCACGTTTCTTTGAACTAAGACTATGCATGTTCACGCCACCGTGACAATAATGTGCTGGCCCATTCTTAGCAAGCAATTCTAGGGGGAGAAGGTTGTTATTAGAGGTAAAATTAAGTCATTTAAGAGATATTTCTAGAGGTCTTAATGAAAATGCCTGGTTTCTATTGCTTTATTAAGCGCACCTGCCTGACACATTATATTAATTTAAATCTTGGTATTAGCTAAATCACTTTTAGAATGAACCGTAAGTATTAAACTTTATGCAGCAAATCCTCATTACTTATAATAGTAATAATAAGAGAAAAATACCAACTTGACAATACGCTTTCTCGCTAGTAAGTGAAAAACGCAAACAAAGAAAAAGAGACCCTTTTTTGCATTCGGTTATTTCTGAAAAGTTTTGATGAAATTTTTTCCAAAACTATGCCGAGTCACGTGGATGTGATAATATGTGATTGGCCCATGACACATCCGTGATACATATAATCATTCCTAAGGCATTTTTCAGATGTTTTAATGATAACAATCATGTTTTACATCCATCGGTTCTGGTTTTCGCAAGCCACCCACTCGTGATACACCATGGCGATTTCTACCCTATGGCAATCTGTGGCTGGCCCAAGGCATCCCCGTGACATATATTATCATCCGTAAGGCATTTTTCATATATTTTCTCGATAAAAATTATTCTTGAAGTTCAATGGTTTGCGTTTCCTCAAACCATCCCCTCGTGATACCTCCCCAGCCAGAATGGCAATTCACAGGATCGTTGCAATATTTGGGTGGACCGGGACATCCCTGTGATATATACTATCATTCCTAAGGCATTTCCAACGCTTCACTCATTCCAAGATTTTGTATACGGCGTTCCCACGGTAGTCTATGGCTGGTCATCGACAATAGCTAGCTTATTATAAGTTTTCGTCCACTCTAGCTTATTATAAGTTTTCGTCAAAAGTCTTTTTTATTTTAAAAGTTTTACTATTAAATTTTTATATTTTTTCGTTTTTATAGTTTTATTTATAAAGTTTTAATTCTAAATTGTCAGTTTTAAAGCTTAGTTTTAAAGTTCTTAACTTAAAGTCTTTATTTTTAAAGTAATAGCTTTAAAAAGTATTTGGTAATAAGGTTTTCGTTTTAAAGTCTTAGCTTCAATGTTATACTTCTCTGATTTTTATGTATTGGGTTTAAACTTTAATTTTGAAGTTTTATTTTGAAGCTTAGTTATACAATTTTAGTTTTAAAGTTCCAATTTCAAAGGTTTTAGATTTAAAAGTATTGGTTTTAAGGTTTTCGTCACAAAGTTTTTGGATCCAAATTATCAGTATTAAAGTTTTAGGTCTTAGTTTTTTATTTATTTTACAAATCTTAGATTTGGAAATTTTTCGAAAAGTTTCAATGTTAAAATTTTACTTTTAAAAAGTTTAAATTATCATTTAAGTTTAGGCCTCAGTTCTTTTTTAATTTAACTTTTTAGATTTAACATGGAAGTTATAGCTTTAAAGTTTGAGTTTTAAAAGTTTTCTTTTTAAAGCGATAGTTTTAAAAAATTTTCAGTTTCAAGGTTTTACTTTTAAAGTTTTAGTTTTATTATTTTAATATTTTTTTCTGGCTTAAAAATTCCAAAAAGAAACTTATTTGGAAATTTTAAAGTTTCTTTTAATTTTAAAATTTTAGCTTTAAAAGTTTTTTCTAAGGTTTTACTTTTAAAGTTTTAACTTAAAAAATTCTGTTTCAGAAGTTTTTCGATTTTATAATTTATAGTTTTAAAGATTTTACTTTTGAAGTTTCTTTTTTCTCTGGCTTTAAAATTTTCGTTGTAGTTTTATGGTTTTACAATGTTTTTTACATTATATTTTAATTTTAAAGTTTCAATTTTAAAGTTAGTTTGTGATGTTTTAGTTTTAAATTGTCAATTTTAAAGTTTAAAAGTTTCTGTTTTAAAGTTTCCCTTTTAAAGTTCAATTTTAAAATTTTAAGTTTTAAATTACCCGTTTAAAGTCTAGGTTTTATTTTCTCTAAGTTTAAAAAATAGTTTTGAATGTTTTTATTTTATTTATAGTTTTACGCATAAATTTTTAAGGCATTAGTCTAAATTTTGTGATTAAAGTTTTAGTTTTATGGTTATAGACACAAAGTTTTTGGTTTCAAATTATCAGATTTGAAGTTTAGATCTTAATTTTTTCATTTTAAAAGTTTTGGTTTGAAAGATTTGATTTTAAAGTTTATAGTTTTAAAGTTTAGATCGTAAGGTTTCTTTCAACTGTACAGTTTTAATTTTAAAAGTTGTTTCCTAACGTTTTACTTTAAAATTTTTAAATTTAAAGTTTTTAGTTTTAAAGCAATAATTTTAAAAAAGTTTTTGGTTTTAAGGTTTCCAATTTAAAGTCTTAGCTTTAATATTTTACTTTTCTAGTTTTTAAGTATTAGATTTAAAATTTTATTGTGAAGATTTAGTTTTAAAGTTTAGTTATAAGATTTTAGTTTTAAAGATTCTTTAGTTTTAAAGTTTTAGCAACAATGTTTTTGGGTTCATATTATCAGTTTTAAAGTTTAGGTCTTGGTTTTTTTATTTTAAAAGTCTTAGCTGTGAAATTATTTCCAGAAGTTTTAATGTTAAAATTTTAGTTTCAAAAGTTTTAAATTGTCATTTTTAAAGTTTAGGCCTAAGTTCTTCTTTAATTTAAATTTTTTAAACTAAACATGAAAATTATAGTTTAAAGTTTTATTTTTAAAGCGATAATTTAGAAAAAAATTTATTTTGAGATTTTACTTTTAAACTTTTAGATTAATTATTTTTCTTTTTTTACGGCTTCAGATCTTCGTTAGAAACTTATTTTGAAGTTTTAGTTTTAAGGTTTTACCAATAGTCTTTTTTTTTTTTTGCAGTTTAAATTTTCAGTTTTAAAGGTTTGGTTTTAAAGTTTCAGTTTTAAAGTTATTTTTAGAACTTTTAATTTTAAATTGTCAGTTTTGAAGTTTCCGCCTTAAAATATAGTTTAAAAGTTTCAAGTTTAAAATTTTCAGCTTTCATTTATCAGTTTCAAAGTCTAAGTTTCGTTTTCTCTTAATTTAAAATGTAGTTTTAAAAGATTTTTTATTTATAAGGTTTAACGCTTAAAGTTTTAATCTTAAACGTTTTTTTAAGTTACTTTTAAATTTTTAGACATAAATTTTTCGGTTTCAAATTATCAGGTTTTAATTTTAAACTTAGATTTTAGATTTAATAGGGGTTTCAGTTTTAAAGTTTGAGTTTTAAAAGCTTTATTTTTAAAGCACTAATTTTTACAATTTGTCGGTTTTAAGTTTTTAATTTTCGAAAGAACCTTTTCTTCTTGCTTTTTGGAATGTCAGGACTGATACACAACCCTGATACACAATCCTGATACACAACCGAACCGTTTAAAGGGCGTGATTAGAATTCTTAAATCATATAAGATTAAAATAGCAGCTATTTCTGAAGCCAGGCTGACGGGCTTTGGTTCAATATATATATATATAGACAACTATGAAGTCTTCTTCTCAGGTAAAGAGAAAAGACGCGAAGCCGGAGTTGCCCTAGTTGTCAGTAAACAAGCAAAGAAGTAGATGCTGGAATTTGCACATAAGAATGAAAGAATTCTTAAGTCTCGTTTTAAAAGCTCCCAGTCTAAATTTACCGTCGTTGTGGCCTAAACCCGAAAAACGATGCTGTTGAGGACAGCAAGGACAGTTTCTATAGTGACTTGAACGACAATATAGCAAGATGTATTAGTTTGGTTTGGCGACTTAAATGCCAAAGTTGGTGGTGATAATAGTTTTGCGCCTGATGTGCTAGGCCGACATGGCCTGGGTGTTATCAATGTTAATGGAGTGCGCATGGTTTACATGTGTGTTAGCCATTGCCTGATAGTATGTGGATCATGGTTCTCCCACCGCCAAGTACACAAATATACTTGGACATCACCCGACAGTGTTACAAGAAGCCATATTAACCTCATATTAGTGAAAAAGAGTCATATATCATCGCTGGAGGATGTATAAACTTACCGTGGTGCAGATAAATACTCTGACCACACACTGGTATTTGTCAGTTTCTGACTTAAGCGAAGACCGTGAAGAAACATAAAAATACTATCAAGTCCTTTGACACCCAGCAGCTCCAGGACAAAAGTCTTCAACAAGCGTAGTGTGTAAATCTTCCAAACAGGTTTTCAAGTCTTTCGACTGAAGACAAAACTACAATAGTAAACGAGATATGGAAGTCTATTGTATAATATGTGCGGGGTGCCGCCGCAGAAAATATCGAAAAAGAATAGTGAGCAGTGGATCAGCGAGAAATCTTGGAAACATATGAATTACTGAAAAGAAGCCAAAATCATGTTGGAATCATGCGAGAGCAAGTCCGCTGTTGAGTACAAAGACTTTCTGAAATCTAAATAAAAGCAACCCCACAAGGCCGTCAAGCAGTCTACCAGAGCTAACAAACGGCTCTTTCCTTAGAAAAAGGCAGATGAAGCAGAGGCAGCCACCAGTAAGGACGACAGTTGGTAAGTCTATCGTATTAAAAAGGAAATAACTGAAGATTTCAGAAAGGCAGCACCTGTGATTGAAAGTAAGGCTGGCCAACTTCTTACAAAAAAGAAAGAAATTGATAAGAGATAGAAAGAATACTTCAATGAAGTACTAAACTTTCGACCGCCTAAAGACCTTGTATCCCCTCCGGCTGAGCTACCGTTCCTGCAACTTGTTTAAGCGAAGAACCTATAAGCCTGCTTGAAGTCATGACAGTATTGTATAAGCTTTAGAATGGCTAAGCTGCAGCAGTTGACGGGTTACAGCCTGAACTACTGAAGTGTGGAGCTGAAGTAACTGCCGATCCTTCACAAGGCTCTTTCTCAGATATGGGAAACTGAGAATATTCCCATCGATTGGAAGAAAGGAGTTATCGTCAAGCTTTTTAAGAAAGATAGAACAACCGACTGCAATAACTGGAGGGGCATTACTCTGTAGTCTGTAGGGAGTAAAATTTTCTGCTAAGTACAACTGAACCGCATTACATCAAAAGTCGACACAATACTAAGAGATGAGGAACTTGGGTTTCGACCAGGGAGATGGTGTGCTGATTGGATATTCAGTTTGAAGGTACTCATAGAAGAAGCAAACGGGTGCCAGACTTAGATTAATTTTGCCTTCATTGTCTTTCCGAAAGAGTTTGACTCGGTCCAAACTCATTATGGAGAACACTACGGTATTATTGATTCCCTGACAAGATTGTTTGTATGATTGTCACGCTATACGATAGTCAGTTATGTGTTGCACCGACTGACGATGGAAACCCTACCAAATGGTTAAGAGTAAAGTCTGATGTCCAGTAAGGACGTATCCTCTCTCCAGTCCTATTTGCTATTCTCATCGACTTTATACTTGAAATATATAAAGCTGAAAAAGGTAGAATTCAAGCTGGACCAAAACCATACATTCTGTGACGGTGAGTTTGCTAATGATAAAATCCTCCTATATGCTTTAGGAGAGGAGCTACGGAAGAACATCGCTTTAAAGGAGGAAGTTGAAGAAAACGAAAGGAGGTTGAAAATTGAAGTACCTCGGTAGTGTCATTAAATGTAATGGTATACTTGAGTGAAAAGCATGCATAGGAAGCGCTTTCAATAAACTAAGAAATCTGCGGAGAAATCAAGCAAACTCCCTAAAGTTCAAGGTCCGGTTTTTCAATAGTAGCTTGCTCTCCGTACTAATGTACGGCTGCGAATCTTGGGCGTTGACTAAGCAACTGAAAAAAGCTAAGCCAGGGTTTTGAGAACATCTTTTTTCGACGAATCCTTGGTATCCAGTGGAAAGATAAGCTTACTAACGCCTCTATGCGTGAAAAGACAAAGCAGCCGTTCGTGGTTGATAGAATTGTGATTAACCGAAGGCAATATTGGGATCACTTGGTGCGAATGGGTGAGGGTCACCCACCCCCAGATGTCTTGGGTTCCTTCTGGCATCTTGGACCCAGTGGTGTTGGGTTCCTTCTGGCATCAGAAGACGTGGGTGACGGAATGCAACACTAGTCAAATGCCTTGAGAAGGATACTGCGCTTATTTTATCGTCACAGGAAAGACTTTGGTCAAAAGCACGTCATGGAGTCGTCACGGAGAGGCACTGTTGTCACATTATGCGCCAGCCGGGATGGGAAGACATAAATATATGTAAGTAAGATGAGTTTTAACGTTTTGATCAAAGTTTTAAAGTCTTTAGTGAAGATTCCCACAAAATAAAAAAAAATATTCTTTAAGTGAGGTTATTTTACGCTACGTTGACGTGGCAAGCCGCGTCAACTCAGCGTGAACTAGCCTAACTTAAGAGGTTTTTATGTCTAAAACTTTAAAAGTAAAAGTTTAAAAGAAAACTTTTAAAACTAAAACTTTATAACCTTAAGCGTAAAACTTTATAAATAAGAAAAAACACATTAGAGCTACCTTTTAAATTAAGAGAAATGAAACCAAAATTTGAAAACTAAAAATTTAAACTTAAAGTTTTAAAACTAAACTTTAAGACGGAAACTTTAAAACAAAAACTTCCAAATCTAACTTTAAAACGAAAACTTTGAAACTAAAGATTTAATGCAACATGACCTAAGAGCTCATATGGCACTTGTGACGAGGCGAGAAGAGCTAAGAGCCAAGAAATCATATGGTATGAGCTCTAACAAAATTTTATGAATCAATAGATTGATTTAAAAAGGAAAATAAGAGGCTTAATGCCGGTCAGGATTTAAAATAAGAGCTCTGTGTCACGATGTCCTTCTGAAATATCAAAATTCATTAAGATCCGATCACCCACTCGTAAGTTATAAATACCTAATTTTTTCTAATTTTTCCTCTCCCTTTAGCCCCAGATGGTCAAATCTGGGAAAACGACTTGATCAAGTAAAATTGTGCAGCTCCCTGAAACGCCTACCAATTTTAATCGTCCTAGCACGTCCAGAAGCACGTCCAACTCCCCCAAAGAGAGCGAATCCAGTACGATTCTGTCAATCACGTATCAAGGACATTTGTTTATTCTATCCACCAAGCTTCATCCCGATTCCTCCACTCCAAGTGTTTTTCCAAGATTTCCCCCTCCAACTCCCCCCAATGTCAAAAGATCTGGTAGGGATTTGAAATAAGAGCTCTGAGACACTCCAATTGTCTCAAAGTGTCACTCCAAGTGAGATTCCTCCACTCCAAGTGTTTTTACAAGATTTCTCCCTCCAACTCCCCCCAATGTCAAAAGATCTGGTTGGGATTTGAAATAAGAGCTCTGAGACATGAATTCCTTCTAAAAATCAAATTTCATTAAGATCCGATCATCTATTCGTAAGATAAAAATATCCCAATTTTCACGTTTTCCAAGAATTCCGGTTTCCCCCTCCAACTTCCCCAAATGTCACAGGATCTGGTAGGAATTTAAAATTAGAACATTATAGCACAAGATCCTTCTAAATATCCTATTTCATTAAGATCTGGTCACCCTTTCGTAAGTTACAAATACCTCAATTTTCAAAATTACCCCCCCCCCCCCAATTCCACCAAAGAGAGCAGATCCGGTCCGGTTATGTCAGTCACGTATCTTAGACAGGTTTCTATTCTTCCCATCCAGTTTTATCCTGATCTCATCGCTTTAAGTGTTTTCTAAGATTTACGGTCCCCCCAACAGCCCCCCCCCAATTACGCCTGATCCGGTTGAGATTTAAAATAAGAGATCTGAGTTACGAGGTCCTTCTAAATATGAAGTGTCATAAAGACCCGATCACTCCTTCGTAAGTAAAAAATACCTCATTTTTTTCTTATTTTTCAGAATTAACCCCTCCCCCAACTACCCCAAAGAGAGCGGATCCGTTCCGGTTATGTCAATCATGTATCTAGGACTTGTGCTTATTTTTCCCACCAAGTTTCATCCCGATCCCTCCACTCTAAGGTTGTTCCAAGTTTTAGGTTTCCCCCTCCCGACTCCCCCCCCCCCCTATGTCACCAGATCCGGTCGGGTTTAAAATAAGAGCTCTGAGACACGATATCCTTCTATATATCAAATTTCATTGAGATCCGATTACCCGTTCATAAGTTAAAAATACCTCATTTTTTACACAAATTTTAAAGGCAGAAAAAATAAAACATTAAACTAAAACTTCAAAGGTAAAACCTTAAAGCCAAAAACTTTTAAAAACTATAACTTTAAAAATAAGTTTTAAAACTCAAACTTTAAAACTGTAACTTTCATATTAAATCTAAAAAATTTAATTTAAAAAAAACTAAGGCTCAAACTTTAAAACTGATAATTCAAAAATTTTAAAAACTAAACATTATAAATAAAAACTTTTAAGGCTATTTTATTAAGAGAAAATGAAACCTTAACTTTAAAACAGGCAATTAAAAACTTAAAATTTTAAAACTAAACTTCAAAATGGAAAATTTAAAACTAAAACTTCTAAAACTAATTTTGAAATTAAAACTTTTAAACTAGAAATTTAATGCAAGAAAACCCTCGTAAACTTAAAAAACCAAAACTTCAAAATAAAAATGTTAAAAGCGGGAAAAAAACGAAATTTCAAGATATAGACTTCGAAAGTAAAATTATTAAAATTATAAACTGTAAAATAAAAAAAACTTCTGAAACTTAACTTTTCCAGTTAAAACTTTAAAACCAATAACTTTTTGAAACTAAATTTTTTAAGTTGAAAGCAAAAAACCTGTAACTTCTTGAAATTAATCAAGGTAAAACTTAAAAAAAAAACTATGATTAAGACTTTAAGAGCGAATAGTTTTATTTACTAGAGAGAAAACGTATTGTGAAGTTGACATTTTTTCTTATTATCACCATTGTAGGTAATAAGGCTTCTGCAGCTTATACTTACAGCTTATTGGAAATGCGATTTTGTGAATACCAAGATTTAAATTAATGCAATGTAACAGGCAGGGGTGCTTCATAAAACAATAGAAACGAGGAATTTTCATTAAGATCTCTCAGAAATACCTCTTAATATGACTTAAATTTACCTAAGAAACAACCCTCCACCTCCTTCCATCGAATTGCTTGCTAGGGATGGGCCAACCAAATATTGTAGCTGTAGCGTGAATTTGCATAGTCTTGGCTCAAAGAAACGTGACATTTTCATTAGAACCTCTCAGAAATGTCTCTATATGGCTTAAATTAACCTCTAATAACAAGCCCCCTCCCTTCCTGGAGTTAGTTACTGGGGATGGGCCAGCCACATATTGTCACGATGGCGTGAATAAGCATAGTCTTGGTTCAATGAAACCATGGCATTTTCATTAAAACCTCCCAGAAATATGTCTTAATATGACTTAAATTTACCTCTAATAACAACACTTCCCCTACCTCTGGAATTGGTTGCTAGTGTGGGCCAGCCATGTATTATGACAGTGGCGTGAATATGCACAGTCTTGGCTCAAAGAAACGTGACATTTTCATTCAAACTTCCCAGAAATATCTCTTAATATGGCTTAAACTCACCTACAATAACAACCCTCCCCCCTGCCCGTGGAACTGATTGCCAGACCCATCGCCTTCTTTAATTCGCGCTTGTTTTTGCTTATATTTTATCCTACAAGAGCTTTTTTCACGCTTTGTTTTTCCTATTATTGAGGTTCAATTGCTTTTTTTATGTGATTTCCTGATTTTATCAGTTTTTCTATTGATAAAACTTGTCTATACAATAAAAAGTTTGTGTCTTTTAGATTCGTTGTACCGGGATGTACCTTCAATAATTAATCATTTACGATATGAATATCTAAAGCTAATATTTGTAACATCTCACTGATTCAGTAGCTAACTTAACCTGTCTAGGTCGCGTTAGAAAATTAATAACACTATAACTAGAAGGTTTACAGTAAATGTAAGCAATTTCCAGCAATCTGTTTTTCTCCCACATGTCAATTATTGCAGCCATTGGAAACAAGCTATCCATAGGTTTTTCGAAACATTTCCATTAGAAAGTATTTTCCAAATAACAATATTAGAAAAGCTTTTTTGGTCCGACTGTCTAGTGCTCAATTCTGTTGAGTGGAAACCTTTTTCGAATCCAAATGCGACCAAAAATCTTTTGTATATAAAGGTCCCCAGAGAAAAACGAAAAAAAGCATTGACAGAAAATCAAACTTCTTGAAGTATTATGTAACATCTCACGAGTGCATCGTCATTACGTAACATCCATGTGTGCCCCGTCATTACGTAGCATCCCACATATGCGCCGTCATCACATAACAGTCACGTTTGTACTGTCATTATGTACCACCCACATGTGCACCACCATTACGTAACATCCATGTGTGCGCCTTTATTACGTAACACCTCACGTGTGTGCCCTCCCCTTTGGCTGTGAAGAAGCATGCCACTTGAGATTACGTTATTCCCAATAAAACTAACAAGTCACGCAAGATTACATCATCCTCAAAACAGGTAAACATTCTCTTTTATTTAGGCTTCCCCGCTTGACTAGCAGACCTTGAGATCTAACATGTCAAGCAAGATTGCGTCATTCCCAATTCATCTACCAAGTCACGCAAGATTGCATCACCCTCAACAAAAGTAAGCATTGAATACTACGTAGGCTCCCCCCTTGACCTGTCGACTTTAACAGGTCCAATTACATAAAATTCAAAGAAAGCATTCGAATTAGTAAACAAATCCTATTACAGAACAGCCAAAAAAAAACGTGAAGTAAACAAACCCTATTACAGAACAAGCACCTACACCTTTAAATAAACATACCCGATTACGCAACATATATGTGTGCTATATTGTTACAGGTACGCTATCGCATTGCAGTAAGACCCAGATACGCGTAATAACGTCTTGAGGGGCTAGTAGCTCCAATAGTATATCCCCTATGGCTGTCGCGGAAAACAGTGAGGTGACACTACTGTAATGAGCGACAAATTAAAATAAAGAAAACATATAATAAAATAAAGATGACATACAGGGCCGTATGAAGGATCATTTTTTTGGGGAGAGATGTTTTTTCAAATTTCTATACTTTAATAAAAAAGGTATAGAAATTTGTTTATATGCTTTTTTGTTGCGTTTTTACGAGTCGAACAAACCTTCCAGGGGGAGGGGCCAAACCCCTTAATTCCCCCCCGGGTACAGCCTCGGTGACATATTAGCAAAAACAAACTAAAAACATTTGGCAGCAAACAGTTAAATGGGGTCAAACTATCTGTTGAAGATACAGGAGACGTGGGTACCAACAGATTATTTGTGTTTGAGTCTTTACGGACGAAAAGCACTGTCAAATTTAGAACTATTTTTTTTTTCATGATTTATCGTGACAAAACTGATGAAAATACAGTTCTGCCCCCAGAACTTCATAATTTTTAAACGACCAAAAGATCATTTTTAGATAATCATAGTTTCCGGGTATGAATAGACTCTCAACCATGAAAATGTCAACCAATAAAAATTCTCTCAACCATGGAGATCCCCCTTGCAGAAAATTCTTCCCAAAATAATTTCAGCATATTTTCCAATAAGAATTACAATTTGTGAACAATATTGGAAAATTGTGTAGCCTGCAGCCCTTTGCCCAGGGGCTAAGGGGAGTCGTGTCATCCCCAAAGGCAAAGTTATTGGAGCTTTCAACTATGCTCGATGAAATGGTTATCTCAAAATTTCGATCGGATCTCTTTGAGTAAAAAGGGGCACGGGCGGGGAGGTTATTTTTGGTCAGTTAAAAAGGGCACTATAACAATTGATTTGCGTTCAAACAAGGCCTCTTCCAATCCTCTAGGACCATTGGTCCCAGAGAGAAATTTGTTCTGGCAAAAACTGCAAAATTCACATTTTTGCACATACGGTTTTGAAACATCTATAGTAAGGTTCTCTGTTACGCTGAATTTGATGGTGTGACTTTCATCAAGATCGCTTGATTATTTGTAGGTGCATACACCCTTTTTCAAAAACCATGCAAATTTTTTCAGGCTCATAACTTTTGATGGGTAACATTAAACTCAATGAATTTTGTAGTTTGGAATCAGCATAAAAAGCCAATTATTTGGATGTATCAATTATCATCGAAATTATGTTTTTTTTTTTAAAAATCACGATTACTATTAGGCCGAGTCACTCCTTGCTTACAATTCGTTACCATGAACTGTTTTATAAGCTTTTCTAACATATTATCACAGGTCACGCGTAGTAATGCAAAGACACTGTTAACCGCCAGTATTTTAATAAATATAAATATATATGTTCGTATTTGCATACAATGCAAGCTGACTAAAACAATAAAAAAGAAATAATGTTTCCAGATCTGTTTTTCAAATCGAAATGTAGTTGGTACATGAAAACTATACTAAAACATGTATTCCAGATTAAGGCAAGTCAATTTTGCTATTTCTATGGAGTTAGTAAGACATAACTGACAAAGTAGGCCGAGGATGTTGTTACAGTTTGTATTTTTGCAGGGGAGGGGGTTGAACTTTCAAATTAGTTGATTCTAAACGAACGTAACTGGCCAGCAATTAATAGAAAATTAGCAATTTCAGCAGCAAAAATGCATTAACTTAGATAACTTGAAGAAGAGGGTGCAGAATTGTACACCACTCTAGCTACTTCCTAGATTTGAGCTGGAATCTTAAGACATTAGGAACAGGACATGTTATCTTATCATATATATATAAATATATCACGTTATCATATAATATATATATATATATATATATATATATATATATATATATATATATATATATATATATATATATATATATATATATATATATATATATATATATATATATATATTCTAAGTGGACCTTCAAAGGCAGCGCAATAGCGCTGCCTAAGTAAAGAGCAATGAGGGCACAATTTACTATTTTTTACTATTTTTTTGTTAGACCACGGTACTTCATGTCGAAGGAATTGTCGTGGAAACTTCAAAAAGGGCTCATTCGATAGGAAATTGAAAGAGCTAGTGCCCATTTGATCATTGAAAGTGATTGGAGGGCAACTTACCCTCGTCCCACGCCCACCATTTCCCCTAACATTCAATTGAAATTTTAAGATAGCCACTTTGCTCAACATAGTTGAAAGATCCAGAATGTATTGAATTGGTAATCAAAAGTTTTAGTGCCCTCTTTAAGATTCAGAGTGATCGAAGGGTGGATACACACCCCCAGATTCTCGTATTTTCCTGAAGTGTATCCAATACAAATTTAAGATGGCCATTAGTTGTCTTAAAAACTCCTAAAAGGACTTATTAGATTAGAAATTGAAGGGACTAGTGCCCTTTTAATTGTCGAAAGTAATTAGAGAGCAGCTAATCCCCCTTTTACGCCCATCATTTCGCCAAAAACATCCAATAAAATTTTGAGATGACCATTTTGTTCAGCGTAGTTAAAAGGTCCAGACGTTGTGTCTTTGAGGATTATAACTCTCCCAAGCTCTCAGGGCAAAGGTTGTAATTTTTACCCTGGGGGAATATAAAGTTTGTATAGAGAGAGTGGTCGTAAAAACTTCAAAGGGGGCTCATTGGATTAGTCATCAGATGTTCTAGTAACCTATATAAGATTACAAAATATCGAAGGTTGGATACCCCCCCCCCCCCCCGACAAACCTCGCATTTCCTCGAAATGAATCTGACAGAAATTTTGAAATGGCCTTTTGTTGTCGTAGAAACTTCTAAAAAGGCTCATTCGATTGGAAATCGAAAGGGCTAGTGCCCATTTTAATAGTCGAAAGTGACTGAAGGACAACTAAACCTCCTCCCATGCCCAACATTTCCCAAAACACATTCAGTCCAAATTTTGAGATCGCCATTTTGTTCAACGTAGTGAAAGGTCCGGAAATTATGTACTTGAGGATGACAACAGCCCTTAGGGCAAGGGTTGTAAGCCATACCTGGGGGCGAATAAGGTTTATTACAGAAAGGAGTGATTGTATTAACTTCGAAGGGGGCTTATTGTATGCTAATCAAAAGACTTAGTGCCCTTTTGAGATGCAGAGTGATTGGATGGTGGATAGCCCCCCCGCACCTCGTATTTTCCCCAAATGTATCTGATGAGATGGCCATTTGTTGTCGCAAAAACTTCAAAAAAGGCTCATTCCATTGGAAATTAAAAGGTTAGTGCCCTTTTTAATAGTCGAAAGTGAACAGAGGCCAACTATTCCCCTCCAACGCCCGTCGTTCACTGTCACTGAAAAAGGTATTCGTGTTTGAATTTCATTTCCAAAAAAAGCCTAAGAGAAAACAGGCGAGCCTTTCAGAAAATGTTGAGGAGAGGGCTGAACTAATTCAAAACATTTTATGTGTTTAAAGATTGTCAAAAGGGCATAACTTATGAATGACTGCGTGTACCAATTTGAAACTTTCAGGAAATGATAAGGGACTAGATCAAAAAGGTAATATTTGTATGCTAACGCTGCTACTACAATTACCCTTTTTAACAGTGCCCTTTTTAACAGTAAAAAGTGATTGGACGGCAACTAATCCCTGTCCCATGCCCAACTGTTCCCCAAATACATCCATTAAAATTTTGATTAAACATTTTATTAAACATGTGAAAGTTCTGGAAATTATGCCTTTGAGGATGACAATCCCCCACAGTCCTCTGGACAAGGGCTGTAAGTTGCCCTGGGGGCATATAAGGTATGTGCAGAACGGGTAATTGTATAGCTCTTGGAAGGGCACATAGTATTGGAAATCAGAAGTTCTAGTGAGCTTTTTGAGATTCAGAGTGATCGGAGGGTGAATACCCCCTCCACAACTCGTATTTTCCAGAAATGCATCTGATTTTGATTTTAAGATGGTCATTTGTTGTCGAAGAAACTTCGAAGACAGCTCATTCGATTGGAAATTATAAGGGCTAGTGCCCTTTTTTAGAGCCGGAAATGATTGGAGGCACCTATCCCCCTCCCACGACCACCATTTCCCCAAACACACCCAATAAAAATTTTGAGACAGCCATTTTGTTCAATATAATTGAAAGGTCATGAAATTATGTCTTTGAGGGTGGAAACTCCCAAAAGCCCTCAGGGCAAGAGTTGTAAATTATCTCTCAGGACATACAAGGTACAGCATACTTTCACACCTCGTATTTTCCCGAAATTCATCTGATAGAAATTCTGAGATGGCCACTTGTTGTTGTAGAAACTTCGAAAACAGCTCATTAGATTAGAAACTGATACGACCAGCGTCGTTTTTAGAAGTCGAAAGTGATGAAGGCAACTAACCCCCTCCCTCGCCCACCATTTCCAAAAACACATCAAATATAAATTTTGAAACAGCCAATTTGTTCAACGTAATTGAGAGAACCACAAATTATGTCTTTGAGTATGACCCCCCCCCCAACAGCCCTCAGGGCAAGAATTGTAGGTTAATCCCTCAGGGCATATAAGGTGCATATAGAAAGAGAAATCGTATAAGCTTTGGAAGGGGCTCGTTGGATTGGTAATAAGAATTTATAATGCCCTTTTTAAGATTCAGAGTGATATGAGGGTGGATACCCCACCCCCCTCAAACTTCGTATTTTCCCGTACTGCATCTGATATAAATTTTAAGATGGTCATAAGTGATTGGAGGGCAACAACCCTCCCCCCTCATGCCCATCAATTCCCAAAACACATTTAATCAAAATTTTGAGATAGCCATTTTGTTCAGTGTAGTTGAAAGGTCTGAAAATTATGTCTTTGACAACCTCCATACTTTCGCAACACCAGAAAATAATCTGCAATTTACTAAAAAAAAATTAGTATACATATACTGATATATATTCCTTAAAGTTTCAATAGTTTTTTAATTTATTACAGTTAAAAGTTGAAAATTTTTTACGCATTTTGTTTATTTAAATCATACAATAAATAACCGAGTCAAACTCAAAACGAGCAAAAATTAACATGAGTAGGGCTGACAATCCCCATGCCTTCTCTAGACCAGAACATAATTTGTACTTTACTGAAAACAAAAGACATTTAAAATGTTTTTCATTTTGTTTAAAATGTTTTTAATAAATAAATGAAGGGAGAAGTCCTCCCCCTTGTACTCCAATTACAGTACGAGTGTCTTGTGCCCTTTTTAAGAGTAACAAGAGATTGGAGGGCAAGCAACCCTTCTCTCAAGCTCGTTCATTTTTAAAACGCATCCAGTCAAAACTTTTAGACAGCCATTATGTTCAGCCCAGTAGAAGGGTCCAGAAACTATGTCTTTAGCGATATTAGGCATGTCAACCCCCCAGAATTATGAAATTGGTCCATTATGCTTTAAAACTAAATGTTGCTTTAAAATAAATTAAAAGGAATTGTGTTAAATGGTTGCCAATAAGACACCTAAGCAATATATCGAGAACAATTGGGGGTATTAGGATTGGACTTTTGGAAATACTATTACAACTAATAACAACTTACCACAGCACCAAGCCCCCTATGGCCGACATAGCTAAACACGTTCTACGGATGAAGGATGACAGATTGCCCAGTATTGTCCTTTTCAGCCAACCGTGTAGGGCTAAACAGAAAACAGGGTTTCCTCATCTGGGGTCGGAATATGTCACAAAGAAAGATTTAAAGGAAATGGGAACTGAAAACAAAACACGTTTGAAATCTTTTCAATTTTCTTACTTTCATAAAAGAAAAACTATCAAAGCCTTAACGATAAAATGTCAGTATAGGTCAATATAACTGACAATCCAGGGTCATTTTTCCAGGGTTGTTTTTTTTCTTTTTTCAGTAAAGCGCAAATTGTGTTCTTGTCTTGAGAAGGTACAGGGGTTATCTGCCCTACTCATGTTAATTTTTGCTCGTTTTGAGTTTGAGTTGGCTATTCATTGTAATTTCTGTTTGTTTTGAGTTTCATTTATTTATTAATAGTGATTTGTAGTAGTTTTACGCTTGAAAGATTATTTGCCTTTATTTTTGCTCACCCTTGGCTTGATAGAGCTTTTTTTTCCCTTGAAAAACCGGTCTTGTGGAAAAAGTTTTTTACATTAATTTTAGAAAACGATGGGGGTAACATCCACAATATTCAATGGTATAGATTTTTTTGTGAACAAGATTCTTACAACAGAGTGGAACAATCATTTACACACACAACAAAATATATCAAAATTCTGGGATTACGCCCATGATGCTCTGGGATGAAAATAAATTAATATTGTGAACTCCAGGTTTGTTACAGTGTGCGGGGCCGCAGGTACGGTACGGTACGGGGCCGCAGGTACGGTTTCGCAGGCATATTCTCTATTGTTAGCTTTGGCTGCTACTGGCGCCTTCTCTCTTGACAGTTAATTTCTCAGTAGAGATTTGTTTGCAACATAGCTTAGTCAGTGAGGGTTCCAAAGCAGCAAATTCAACTTTGGCACCAACCATAACCATTTTTGAATCCAGACGACGCTCTACCATAATGTTACTAACAGTTGTTTCGATGTTTTCACGAATCGGAGCTCGATCTTCCGTGGTCACAATTTGCTTCATCTGCTCTTTTTATTCTCTTTTTTCCCCACCATCCCCTGGGAAGTGCCACTCAGGTCGATGTACACCCCCTATCCATCTAGTTAGGTCACTGGTAATAGTAATTATTATTTGTTGTTTACTATTTAAGAGATTTTAATATTTAATTTTACCTTATTAATTGATAAATAGAAAAATGCTTAATTCATTTTAATCTATATTTTACTTATAATATTTTAATTTGTATTAATCTTACTAAATTTTGTATTGCAGAGTCTTATTGGTATTTCTATTTATGTGCTTAGCAACTGCAACTCCACGTGATACTCCATTATATTTCACAGAGGGGCAGCGCAAACGAACTGACAATGATGTAACCCTTAGAAAATTCTATTGTCCAGCATCAGAAAAATCTATAGAAAACCAACGATGCAAGAATGATGGATTTTTACCTCCTAGTGAGGTATTTAATGAAGACATAGTTGAGGACTTTGACTCACATATATTTCAAAGCCGATTTGGGATGGACGATGGTGACATTTTAGACAATATGCTACCTCAACTCATCAATAAAGAAGGACTAAATGAAGAAGAGCTTGAATTTATGAAGCATGTAAGAGAGGAACCAGAAAATATTTCACCTGCACGATATGTTAAGCACAAGAAGACAAGCTCAAAAACAGAACATACAGAAAATACGTGGCTAAAAGTACCGATGAATTTTCAAACTGGAAACCAAAGAATACTCCCGCAAAGTAATTATGAGCGCATAGGTGACAATTTAGACAATATTGGTGACAAAATTCTAACAATGAAAAAACTATCGCAACAACTGCATGAGTCTGGAAGCAATACGGAGGAAGCAAATAGGGAGACTTTAGATGCGATGGACAGCGTGAGCACCATGTTAAACATCCTAAGTCTAAAAACAACTTCACAACAGAGGAAATTTGGCAGTGGCAACCCTGCTTTGGGTCAACTTCGAAATGTATTACCTTTATTACAGCGCTTACAATTTTAATATCAAGTTTGAATAAACAATGCTTTTTTCTCATAGCTAAAAGTAGAGGAACAGAATTTTGATGCTTAAATTGAAAAGTATACGCCCAACAGGGGATATGGATCCATTGCTTAAAAGTATTACTGCACTTCGTTACCATGAGGATTATTTTACGCTTTTTCCACTATAATGTAGACACACAGACACCTAAGCAGTAGTTTTTTCTGGGAGGGGTCAAAAACACAAAAAAATACTAATTACAAATAATGTTTTTAATATTTGGTAAATGACGACTTATACTTACTTACGACACGACTGGCAGTCCATGGATTATTCTTTACGGTTGCTTCTATATGGCTATGCTGTTTGACCTATGTAATTGGATCAATGAGTAGAGTTAAGGCGTCATTCAAGTACTGAGCTATATTAATTACTAAAGTAGGAAAACAGTCTTCCTTTCTACTTCTGTCTTTCTTCTTATTTCTTTTCTTTTCCTTTTTTTATAGTGTATGTTTGTTTCTGTGTTTGTGCTGTTGCATTGGTGCTCTCTTTTTCCATTATGATAAACTTAAGAGGTTACAGGAGGAAAACTTAAAATCTTTGGACATTGTTCTGGGATGGGGAGTAATCCCCCCTCCCTTTGCCTAGTTGCCAACAGACATATGTGCAAGCTCATTAGTTAAATGTCAAAGTTCATCTTTGTCAACTACTTGTCTTGCTAACCGGTTTTAGAGAATAACCGCCCCCACCCCTTCCCCTTCACATTGATTAGTCCTAAGCAAGCCAGATCCAAAAGTCTTGAGGTCACGTACCATCATTTCACGAAAAAAGAAGAAGGGGGAATTCACACCCCTTTAAAGATAAATACTCAGAGTCGTATCAATCCCAGAATTAATCTTTTTTTTTACAATCGTACATTTAAGCCTGAATAAGAAGGCAAAATCTTTTAATTTTCAAAAAAAGGAAACAAAATGTTGCTCAAAACCGAAAATATTTTACCATACAAACCAAGTATGGGAAGGGGCTTACATACACAATGGCCTGAGCTGGTACCTTCTCTTTTCATAAAAAAGGTCTTTTCAAAAATGTATCTCCCATTCCCCAAAAAGCAAGGCATACCGCCATGTCTATGCTGACTGGTCGCCATGATATCCCTATGCAAGGCTTAATCAAACAGTTCCTGGTAACGAAATGTAGTAAGGAGCGACCTGGCTCAGTAGAAACTGAAACTCTTAAAAAACGGAATTTTGATACCATTATATACATCATAAGAATTATTTTTTTATGCTGATTTTAAATACAAAAGTTTCATCAAGTTAGGCCTTACACATCAAAAATTACAAGCAGGAGAAAATTTGCCTTATTTTCAAAAAAGGGGGATCAGCCTCTAAAAGTGATATAATGTTAATAAAAATCACACCAACAGATTCAGCGTATCAGACAACCCTATTGTAGAAGTTTCAAGCTCCTATCTACAAAAATGTGGAATTTTGTTTTTTGGCCACGGATGTTTGATCACCCTACTGTAGAGATTTCAAGCTCCTATCTGCAAAAATGTGGAACTTAGTATTTTTTTCTTTTTTTTTTGCCAAAAGAGAGATCACGGGTAAATGTTTATTTGTTGTTGTTTTTTCTAGGAGTGATCGAAACAGTGGTCCTAGAATTTCGCAAGAGGGCTCATTCTAACGAAAATTAGAAGTTCTAGTGCCTTTTCTAAGCGACCTAAAAAATGGAGGGCAACTAGACCCTCTCCCAAGCTCTTTTTTTCCCAAAGTCACCGGATCAAAATTTTAAGATAACCATTTTGTTCAGAATAGTTGAAAAATCTAATCACTTTGTCTTGATGGACGACTTAACCTCCCGCAGTACCCAGGGAAGGACTACAAATTATGAAGTTTGCCCATTGTTTATACATAGTATTGGTCATTGGGAAGTATACAGACGTTTAAAGTGGGATTTTTTCTGGTGGTGAGGGGGGGAGGTTTGGAAGAGAGGGTTACGCTCTTTACGCTAAAGTATTTTTTGGTAATTTATAATTTTTGTATTTAGTATTTTTTGTAATAATACAAAAGAGCTATGTATTCTAATTAAACGGCCTCTGTGATTCAGAAGTCAGTATTAAAGAATTAGAACAAAATTAGAACTTTAATGTAATGAGCGAGGTATTGACGAGGGGGCGAACTTCCTACGTAATAAAAAAATATACGAATATAGAAGTTCGTTACGTAAGTTCATTTGTGTGCATTTATTACTAATAAAAACGTGGAATTTTTAGTGGAATTTTTAAGCAACCAAAAAAATTGAAAGGCAACTAGGTCCCTTCCCTGGCCACTTTTTATCTCAAAATCGTCCGATTAAAACTTTGAGAAAGCCATTTAGCCAAAAAAAGTAAAACTAATATGCAAATTTCGTTTTAATTATTCATGTACGGTGAGCCAAAATCAAAACCTATATTAATTCGAAAACGTTCAGAAATTAAATAAGAAAAACAAGTTTTTTTTATCTGAAAGTAAGGAGCGACATTAAAGCTTAAAACAAACAGAAATTATTCCGTATGTGAAAGGGGCTGTCCCCTCCTCAATACCTCGCCCTTTATACTAAAGTAGTTTTAGTAATTTCAAAAAAGCTATCTATTCTAATTACACGGCTTTTGTGACTCAAGGGTCATTTTTAAAGAATGAGAACAAAATTTGAACTTTACCGTAGAGGGCAAATTATAGACGAGGGGGAGAACCCCTTCATAGACGCAATAAAAATATACGAATATAGAAGTTTGTTACGTAAGTTAATTTGTCAGTTAAGTATACTTATCAAACAGTTCGTGGTAACGAACTGTAGTAAGGAGCAACCCGGCTCAATAGTAACCAAAACTCTAAAAAATTGAATTTTGATATCAATAGCTACATCAAAAGAATCGCATTTTAATGCTGATTTTAAATATATAAGTTTCATCAAGTTTAGTCTTACCCATCAAAAGTTACGAGCCTGAGAAAATTTGCCTTATTTAGGAAAATAGGGGGAAACACCCCCTAAAAGTCGTAGAATCTTAACGAAAATGACATCATCAGATTCAGCGGATCAGAGAACCATACTGTAGAAGTTTCAAGCTCCTATCTACAAAAATGTGGA
This sequence comes from Artemia franciscana, assembly GCF_032884065.1. Taxonomy (NCBI): domain Eukaryota; kingdom Metazoa; phylum Arthropoda; class Branchiopoda; order Anostraca; family Artemiidae; genus Artemia; species Artemia franciscana. The sequence continues at coordinate 31,386,403 of NC_088868.1, read as the reverse complement.
ATTTTGTATTTTTTGCCAGAAGACAAATCACGGGTGCGTGTTTATTTGTTTGTTTGTTTTTTTTTTTTTTTTTTTTCTTTTTTCTTTTTCCCAGGGGTCATCGTATCGACCAAGTGGTCCTAGAATGCCGCAAGAGGGCTCATTCTAACGGGAATGAAAAGCTCTAGTACCCTTTTTAAGTGACCAAAAAAATTGGAGGGCATCTAGGCCCCCTCCCACGCTCATTTTTTCCCAAAGTCAACGGATCAAAATTTTGAGATAACCATTTTGTTCAGCATAGTCGAAAACCATAATAACTATGTATTTGGGGATGATTTACTCCCCCACAATCCCTGGGGGAGGGGCTGCAAGTTACAAACTTTGACCAGTGTTTACATATAGTAATGGTTATTGGGAAGTGTACAGAAGTTTTCAGGGGGGGTTTTATTTTGTTTGGGGGGTGGGGCTGAGGGAAGGGGGCTATGCTGGAGGATCTTTCCTTGGAGGAATCTGTCATGGGGGAAGAAAAATTCAAGGAAAAGGGCGCATGATTTTCTAGCATTACTATAAGAAAACAATGAAAAATAAACATGAAAACGTTTTTTCAAATGAAAGGAAGGAGTAGCATTGAAACTTAAAACGAACAGAGATTATTACGCATATGTGGGGTTCTAAAAATACTTTAGCATAAAGAGCGAGGTATTTAGGAGGAGATAAATACCTCGCTCTTTATGCTAAAGTATTTTTGGTAATTTCAACTATTTATTCTACGGCCTGATTCAGGGGTCATTCTTAAAGAATTGGGACAAAACTTAAGATTTAGTGTAAAGAGCGAGGTATTAAAGAGGATACAAACCCCCTCGTATACATAATAAAAATATAAGATTATGAAAGTTTGTTACGTAAGTTGGTAATTTATAAGTTACGTATATTTTTTACTAATAAAAACGTTCGTTAAAAATTAAAAGTTCTAGTTGCCTTTTTAAGCAACCGAAAAATTGGAGGGCAACTAGGCCCCCTTCTCCACCCCTTATTTCTCAAAATCGTCTGATCAAAACTAAGAGAAAGCCATTTAGCCAAAAAAAAGAATTAATATACAAATTTCATTTTAATAATTTATGTGCGGAGAGCCAAAACCAAACATGCATTAATTCAAAAACGTTCAGAAATTAAATAAAAAAAAACTAATTTTTTTGCTGAAAGTAAGGAGCGACATTAAAACTTAAAACGAACAGAAATTACTCCGATATATAAAATGGGTTGTCCCCTCCGCAATCCCTCGCTCTTTACGCTAAAGTTTGACTCTTTGCCACAATTTTACTTCTTAAAACAATTAAAAGCTTTAGCGTAAAGAGCGAGGGATTGCAGAGGGGACAACCCATTTTATATATCGGAGTAATTTCTGTTCGTTTTAAGTTTTAATGTCGCTCCTTACTTTCAGTTAAAAAATTAGTTTTTTTTTTTATTTAATATTAGGATTAAACTAACTCTTGTGCTGCAAGGGTTATATCATACAAGTACCTCTAATACTTATGCAATAGTAAAATGATGTCCGTTGTTTCTTATCTAATTTAAAAAAAAAATTGAAAATTAAATTTTAGGCGCAAAATTGGCACAAAAATTTCACCTTGTTGTTACAGTAAACTTAAAGAGAGATTTTGCGATGGTTAAAAAAGATAATTTTTATAAGATGTATCAACAATGAACTCATTACAAATAAAGCAATGAAGATTGTCACACATTAATGCAAGGAAGCACATAAGGGCGGGCAGGATGGTATTGGGTGTTCTAGGCTTAAGCAGGGAGGGGGAGCTGCCCCCTAGGTTTTCCGACATTAAGTTCTTTTTATTTTATATCTTGACACTCCTATGGTTTACCTCCCCCTCCAGATTATGAGGCCTAAAACCACAAAATATTTAACTGAAATCACTAAATTTACTAACCGTTGATTTAAAGCAAAGAACAAAAAAAAAATAATATTCATAATACGGAATTTTGTATTTTTTGCCAGAAGACAAATCACGGGTGCGTGTTTATTTGTTTTTTTTTTTTTTTTTTTTTTCTTTTTTCTTTTTCCCAGGGGTCATCGTATCATTTGTTTGTTTGTTTTTTTTTCCAGGGGTCATCGTATCGACCAAGTGGTCCTAGAATATCGCAAGAGGGCTCATTCTAACGGAAATGAAAAGTTCTAGTGCCCTTTTTAAGTGACCAACAAAATTGGAGGGCATCTAGGCCCCCTCCCACGCTCTTTTTTTCCCAGAGTCAACGGATCAAAATTTTGAGATAGCCATTTTGTTCAGCATAGTCAAAAACCATAATAACTATGTCTTTGGGGATGACTTACTCCCCCACAATCCCTGGGGGAGGGGCTGCAAGTTACAAACTTTGACCAGTGTTTACATATAGTAATGGTTATTGGGAAGTGTACAGACGTTTTCAGGGGGATTTTATTTTGTTTGGGGGTGGGACTGAGGAGAGGGGGCTAGGTTGGAGGATCTTTCCTTGGAGGAATCTGTCATGGGGGAAGAAAAATTCAATGAAAAGGGCGCAGGATTCTCTAGCATTACTATAAGAAAACAATGAAAAATAAACATGAAAACGTTTTTTCAAATGAAAGGATGAAGTAGCATTGAAACTTAAAACGAACAGAGATTATTACGCATATGAGGGGTTCTAAAAATACTTTAGCATAAAGAGCGAGGTATTTAGGAGGAGATTAATACCTTGCTCTTTATGCTAAAGTATTTTTAGTAATTTCAACTATTTATTCTACGGCCTTTCTGATTCAGGGGTCATTCTTAAAGAATTGGGACAAAACTTACGATTTAGTGCAAAGAGCGAGGTATTAACGAGGGTACAAACCCCCTCGTATACATAATAAAAATATAAGGTTATGAAAGTTTGTTACGTAAGTTAATTCTTAAGTTACGCATATTTTTTACTAATAAAAACTTTCGTTAAAATTAAAAGTTCTAGTTGCCTTTTTAAGTAACCGAAAAATTACAGGGCAACTAGGCCTCCTTCCTCACCCCTTATTTCTCAAAATCGTCTGATCAAAACTAAGAGAAAGCCATTTAGCCAAAAAAGGAATTAATATGCAAATTTCATTTTAATAATTTATGTGCGGAGAGCCAAAACCAAACATGCATTAATTCAAAAACGTTCAGAAATTAAATAAAAAAAACTATTTTTTTTAGCTGAAAGTAAGGAGCGACATTAAAACTTAAAACGAACAGAAATTACTCCGTATATGAAATGGGTTGTCCCCTCCGCAATCCCTCGCTCTTTACGCTAAAGTTTGACTTTTTGCCACAATTCTTCTTTTTAAAACAATTAAAAGCTTTAGCGTAAAGAGCGAGGGATTGCGGAGGGGACAACCCATTTCATATACGGAGTAATTTCTGTTCGTTTTAAGTTTTAATGTCGCTCCTTGCTTTCAGCTAAAAAAATTAATTTTTTTTTATTTAATTACTAATAAAAACGCTCGTAAATACAATTAAAAGTTCTAGTGGACTTTTCAAGTAACAAAAAAAAAATGATGGGTAACTAGGCCCCCTCCCCCACCCCCTTTTTCTCAAAACCATCCGATCAAAACTTTGAGAAAGCCATTTAGCCAAAAAAAATAAAATTAATATGCAAATTTTATTTTAATTATTCATGTACGGTGAACCTAAATCAAAACCTATATTAATTAAAAAAGGTTCAGAAATTAAATAAAAAAAGTTTTTAACTGAGAGTAGGAGCAACAATAAAATTTAAAACGAACAGATATTATTCCGTATATAAAATGGGCTGTCCCCTCCTCAATGCCATGCTCTTTACGCTAAAGTTTGATTCTTTCTCACAACTCCACTTTTTAAAGCAATAGAAAACTTTAGCGTAAAGAGCGGAGCGTTGAGGAGGGGACAGTCCCTTTCATGCACAGAATAATTTCTGTTCGTTTTAAGTTTTAATGTCGCTCCTTATTTTCAGTAAAAAAAAACTGTTTTTTTTTTATTTAATTTAGCAAAGAGACAGAATTAGATTCAAAACAGACCAAAATTGTTTTGCAACTAAAAAGCTGCACGCAGCAATGAGTATGCTATGAGTTGTTTTTCAGACTCATAAATAAAAAGGCAAATCGAGCGATTTATTTTTGACATTTCGATTGCTTTATTTAAACCTATTTGTATTTAAACTAGTTTTTTTGACATTTTGATTACTTTGATTAAACCTATTACATCAAAATCTTATTCCGATATCAAACGAGGCTTAGAGAGTGCGTTGCAACCACAATGAGCGACTTGTTCCCCTTTTTGACTCTTAAAAAGGACATCGGAAATATTATTTTGCGATTCAATGAGCTGTCCCCTAGCTTTCTAAGACCGTCCAGTCTACACGAAGAGAACAAAACAACATGGGAATCTCATCCCTCTTCACTAAGTCAATACTATTGCATCTACTGTAATAGAAATTAACCGAGTTTCAATGAACAGTTAATATCGTTTACAAAGATGATTTTGAATTAAAAATCATGTCGTTTTGGGCATCAAATCATGGCTAATATTTGAAAAAGCCTAGACAGATAGTCCAATTGAGTGAGAGGCATATCTGTATCTATAATCCTTCCATGCGTCTTTCCTAGGGCAGAACTGAGGTAGATAGTCATAGTACAAAGATAGTCATAGAACCCCATAGTTTTCCAAGAGTTTGGTTAAATAGCACAGGTAAACGGCGGGAGTAAGTATGACTCTCCTATTTGTTTTTTAGTTTTAGCTTTTTTAACCAATATTTGTGTATTAGCTTTTAGAAAGGCACGGCCTCTAAAAAGAAAGAATATTGGAAGATTTTATAAACCAAATCCTGTTTAAACATATCTTCTCTATGAAAGTAGATGAGTTAAATATGGAGAGGAGCTGGTAGTCATTTTTATTAACAGTTTTTACAATATATATATATATATATATATATATATATATATATATATATATATATATATATATATATATATTATATACATTTAATATAAGTAAAATATACTAAATTATAATTATAAATAATTATAATATAATCATCATTTTAGAGAAATACTATCTGTAGGCATCCAGAATTTGCGTGTATATATACGGATTGCATAGGATTATTTTTATAAAAATCCAATTGTGTTATACCAAGGAAAATAATTAAATCAAAATTAAGTGTATATTTTTCTATCCAGATGTGGTACGAAACGGCTTTTTTTCTTAAAGTACTTTTGTCCTTGTTTTATTTTGAGTTGAGCAGACTTGTAGTATATTTTACTTACATAATATAGTTCTATATATTTGATCTCCATTTATATATTATGTAAAACAATTTTCTCCATTGCACAAAACGATTTTGCCATGAATGTAATATAAAAGGAAGAAAGAAGTTGAAACTTCTTTAAAAAGTAGTTTTTTTTTTAAACGTTTGGGTTTCAAATACAGTTTGAATGCCTAAATTACTTGAAAATAATCTAGCGAGGGAAGAAAATGATTCTTCTAAGAAATTGGAACATTCCTAATTCTATGGAATGGTTTTTAAATACTATTAAGTGGCAGTGTATCTGACATACTATTCCAGTTTATGCCAGATATCAAGTGTCAATTTAGTTTATTTTTTGAGGAAAACGAAAACAGCTGGATTTCATAAACATGTCCATAAATTTCAAAAAAAGACAATAAACTAATAGTTGCATATTTCTTTTGAAAGCTGCTGGAATACCCAAGGTAAGAGATTTTTTAAACAAAAATAAAAGAAGAAAATGCTATAGTTTTATATATTTTACCTTAATGTTAAGGTCTAAAACTCTTATAAGATCAGGAAAAATTACTCCAGGGTTAGTTAGGCCAATCTAGCCTAGTCCACTTTTTATGGTTGTAATTTTTTTTTTGTTATTGGTAAGTTACTTAGTCAACTCTTAACTTTGTACAGCCATAAGAACATTCCCCGAAAGTAATAATAAGCACCAAAAACTAATAATTTTTTTTACCACCGAACAACAATCATTTTTATTTATTTTTGTCAGAACAATAAGCCAATTTTGTCGATTATTAAATGAACAAGAGCTAAGAGCTCATATGGCACTTGTGACGAGGCGAGAAGAGCTAAGAGCCAAGAGGTCATATGGTATGAGCTCTAACAAAATTCTATGAATCAATAGATTGATTTAAAAAGGAAAATAAGAGGCTTAATGCCGGTCAGGATTTAAAATAAGAGCTCTGAGTCACGATGTCCTTCTAAATATCAAAATTCATTAAGATCCGATCACCCACTCGTAAGTTATAAATACCAAATTTTTTCTACTTTTTCCTCTCCCTTTAGCCCCCCCAGATGGTCGAATCTGGGAAAACGACTTTATCAAGTCCAATTGTGCAGCTCCCTGACACGCCTACCGATTTTCATCGTCCTAGCACGTCCAGAAGCACCAAACTCGCCAAATCACTGAACCCCTCCCCCCAACTCCTCCAAAGAGAGTGAATCCAGTACGATTCTGTCAATCACGTATCAAGGACATTTGTTTATTCTATCCACCAAGCTTCATCCCGATTCCTCCACTCCGTGTTTTTCCAAGATTTCCCCCTCCAACTCCCCCCAATGTCAAAAGATCTGGTCGGGATTTGAAACAAGAGCTCTGAGACATGGATTCCTTCTAAAAATCAAATTTCACTAAGATCCGATCATCTATTCATAAATAAAAATACCCCAATTTTCACGTTTTCCAAGAATTCCAGTTTCCCCCCTCCAACTCCCCCCAATGTCACAGGATCTGGTCGGAATTTAAAATTAGAACTTTAAAGCACAAGATCCTTCTAAATATCAAATTTCATTAAGATCTGGTCACCCTTTCGTAAGTTACAAATACCCCAATTTTCAAAATTACCCCCCCCCCCCAATTCCACCAGAGAGCAGATCCAGTCCGGTTATGTCAGTCACGTATCTTAGACAGGTTTCTATTCTTCCCATCCAGTTTCATCCTGATCTCACCGCTTTAAGTATTTTCTAAGATTTCCGGTCCCCCCAACTGCTCCTCCCCCCAATTATGCTTGATCCGGTTGAGATTTAAAATAAGAGATCTGAGTCACGAGGATCTTCTAAATATGAAGTTTCATGAAGATCCGGTCACTCCTTCGTAAGTTAGAAATACGTAATTTTTTCTTATTTTTCAGAATTAGCCCCCCCCCCCAATAGAGCGGATCCGTTTCAATTATTTAAATCACGTATGTAAGACTTCTGCTTATTTTTCCCAACGAGTTTCATCCCGATCCCTCCAATCTAAGCGTTTTCCATGATTTTAGGTTCCCCCCACCCCAAACTTCCCCCAATGTCACCAGATCCGGTCAGGATTTAAAATAAGAGCTTTGAGACACGATATCCTTCTAAATATCAAATTTTATTGAGATCCGATCACCCTTTCGTAAGTTAAAAACGCCTCATTTTTTCTAATTTTTCAGAATTAACCCCTCCCCCAACAACCCCAAAGAGAGCGGATCCGTTCCGGTTATGTCAATCATGTATCTAGGACTTGTGCTTATCTTTCCCACCAAGTTTCATCCCGATCCCTCCACTCTAAGTGTTTTCCAAGTTTTAGGTTCCCCCCTCCCAACTCCCCCCCAATGTCACCAGTCGGGATTTAAAATAAGAGCTCTGAGACACGATATCCTTCTAAATATCAAATTTAATTGAGATCCAATCACCCGTTCGTAAGTTAAAAATACCTCATTTTTTCTAATTTTTCAGAAATAACCCCCCCCCCTCAACTACCCAAAGAGAGCGGATCCGTTCCGTTTATGTCAATCATGTATCTAGGAATTGTGTTTATTTCCCCCACCAAGTTTCATCCCGATCCTTCCACTCAAAGTGTTTTCCAAGTTTTAGGTTTCCCCTCCCAAGTCACCTCCCCCAATGTCACCTGATCCGGTCGGGATTTAAAATAAGAACTCTAAGACACGATATCCTTCTAAACATCAAATTTCATTGAGATCCGATCACCCGTTCGTAAGTTAAAAATACCTCATTTTTTCTAATTTTTCAGAATTACCCCCCCCCCCTCCCCCTAGCTACCCCAAAGAGAGCGGATCCGTTCCGATTATGTCAATCATGTATCTGGGACTTGTGCTTATTTTTCCCGTCAAGTTTCATCCCGATCCCTCCACTCTAAGTGTTTTCCAAGATTTTAGGTTTCCCCCTCCCAACTCCCCCCAATGTCATCAGATCCGGTCGGGATTTAAAATAAGATCACTGAGACACAATGTCATTCCAAACATCAAATTTCATTAAGATCTCATCACCCGCTCATAAGTTAAAAATACTTCATTTTTTCTATTTTTTCCGGATTAACCGGCCCCCCACTCCCCCCCAGATGGTCAAATCGGGAAAACGACTTTTTCTAATTTAATCTGGTCCAGTCCCAGATACGCTTGCCAAATTTCATCGTCCTAGCTTACCTGGAAGTGCCTAGAGTAGCAAAACCGGGAACCGACAGACCGATAGACCGACAGAATTTGCGATTGCTATATGTCACTTGGTAAATACCAAGTGCCATAAAAATAC
>NC_088868.1:31373952-31377771 GCF_032884065.1 Artemia franciscana | reverse complement strand
TTTTTCCAAGATCTAGGGAAGGTCCCAGATGCAAAGCACTGGTTTATTAGAACCGAGAGTGGTACGCTAGGAACAAAGCAAATTCACGTATGAACTTTGCAAGGATTTCGCCAGGGAAAGGAGAAACGTTTGTGTTTGCTTTCCTGATTTCACTATACACCTCAAATTCACTGAGCACTATTGTGCCTTCGCTGGGGCAATCATCAAGAAGCGAGGCTTTCTCCTGGGAGGTAACGGTTGAAAAACTGGTACAACGTACAGAAAGTACACAAAAGTGGTAGGATAGCACCAGTTGAGAAATACTGTTCTAAACTTATTTTTGACCCAGACAGGAAAACCAACAGTTTTAACCTCAGGAGGAGAGGAAGAGGATTATATCTCTTCCTTCTTTTGGAATACTTCTAAGTCATAAGGATTAAAGAGGAAACATTGAATAGCACTCCAATATATAATTGGTAAATTTGAAGCATCACAATTATTTAATACACTATTTATAATAATTACTGTAATTATTTTATACGTTATGTATATATATATATATAATAACAAAAATATAATACATAGCACCTTAAAATATAATTGGTAAATTTATAGCGTCTGAGTTATTTATTATAATATTTATAATGATTATTTTTATAAGTTACTAGCTGTTGGGGTGGCGCTTAGCGCCACCCCCACAACTAGTTGGTAGGGGCGCTTTGCGCCCCCCCCCCCCAAGCGCGTAAGTCGTTACGCGCCATATTAGTTACGCGCCATTGTAGTTGTGTCCCTGTGTACCACCTATGAATATAGTTAGATTTATATATGTGTTTTGAACTACTTAAAACTTGCAAATATACAACATTCTTGGCTTTCCCATTGTCTGTGCATATACAAAGCCTTATGTACTTATAATGACGTCATATGCAAACGCTCTTTTTACAAACAAACAAACATACATACACACAACTCGTTTTTATATAGATAGATAGATAGATAGATAGATACAATACAAATTAACTGCGTAAAACTTGCGAATATACAACATTCTTCGCTGTCCAATTGTCGCTGTATATAAATAGATTGTCAGGTTTACCAACCCTCGAACATGCAACGTACAATTGTCCATGGGAAAAACAGTCAGTATTGTCCCGGTGTCCCGGTCTGTAGTGTCATCTTATAATGACGTCATATACTAAGCCTTATATACTTATAATGACGTCATATGCAAACCCACAAACAAACAAACATGCCTACAAACAACTTGTTTTTATATATATAGATATAGTTTCTTTTTTAGTTTTTCTTTTTTTTAGTTTTGCAGCTTTTTTTATTTTTTTTATCTTTTTTTTCTTTTTAGTTTTTTTTACCTTTTTTATTTGTTGCTTTTTTTAAAAGTTTTTTCTTTTTCTTTTTCGCGCCATATTAGTTAAGCGCCATTGTAGTTGTGTCCCTGTGTACCACCTGTGAATATAGATAGATATATATATATATATGTTTTTAACTACGTAAAACTTGCGAATATACAACATTCTTTGCTGTCCCATTGTCTGTGCATATAAATAGATTGTCAGGTTTACCGACTCTTGAACATGCAACATATAATTGTCCATGGGAAAAACAATCTGTATTCAGATCTATACCTCATTATTCTAATGATTGTCCTTAAGCTTTGTTGATGGTGATTGCTAATCGAACATTCCCTGTGTCCCGGTCGTCATTCATATACCCCCCCCCCCCCTGTGCCCCCCGGCATCCCCGTTGTAGTTGTGTCCCTGTGTCCCGGTCGTTATTTGTGTCCCGGTGTCCCAGTCTGTAATTTCTCTTTGAGTGTCCCGTTCGTCATTTATATTCCCGATTTCCCGGTCGTCATTTGTGTCCCGGTGTCCCGGTCTGTAATTTGGTCAGTCGACAAACATGACGTCAGTCGACAAACAACTTCATGACAGAATAATGCTCAATCCTCATAATGACGTCAGTCGACAAACATGACGTCAGTTTTTTACCTTTTTTCTTTTTTCAGTTTTCTTTTTCTTCTTTATTTTTCAGCGTCACTATGAAATACATATCGCCAAACCTTTGTTTTTTTTAACTAAAATCTGGTAGGCATTGATGATCTTATCCAAGTCAAAATCCCAAACCCAATCATCATCGCTATCATTTTCAGTTTTGATACGTTTTGACTCTCGCTGTCCAGGTGGATTTTCATCTAACTGCGCAATTTTGCGTTCTTTAGCCGCAAGCCTTTTGGCTTTAACCCTTTGAGCAGATTCCTCGGCAGTTTCTTCTGCCATTGTAGGATTTGGTAACATTCTATCTTTTTCAATGTTTTTCAATTTGTCTAACATGTTCATTCTAACATTGACAGTTAAAAAAAATCTTCACGTGCCAAGCTTGCTAAAGCTCAACAATTTATAATAAACCTCAAAATTTTAGTTATCTTTTTTAAGGTTTTCAAATTACATTAATCTATTGTCAAAATATTTCGAAATATTTATGCAATACCCAGTTTTTACATTTAAACCCTCAACACAAAAATACATACAACTTATTTTTATATATAGATAAGATATAATCTGGCGTAACAGACATAGTGTAACAGACAACTTATTTATATATATATATTATTTTTATATATATAGATGTATACATAAGTAATAATAAAAATATAATAAATAGCGCTGCAATATATAATCGGTAAAAATATAGCATCAGAGTTATTTAATACAATACTTATAATAATTATGTTTATACGTTATGTATACATACATAATAATGGAAACATAGTAAATACAATATGTAGCCCTGCGATACATAATTGGTACATTTGTAAAGTGAGAATTATTTAATACACTGTCTATAATAACTATGTTTATATGTTATGTATATATACGTAATAATAAAAATATAATAAATAGCAGTGCAATGTATAATTGGTAAATTTGTAGCGTAATAATTTTTTAATATAATATTTATAATAATTATATTTACATGTTATGTTATATAATAAATATAAATATAATAATAAAATACGTAATAAAAATATAATAAAACTATGTCACAAATTTAGACGTAATATCAGAGTGAAAATTACATAATTATATGTGTTATGTAAGGTATCTATTCATATAACAGGGAAGGGTTAAGGAGGATGTGAGAGGCCCCGCAAAAACTGAACGCAAATATATGATTTTTGTGCTATACTGAAAGAAGCCAAAAAGGACTTCCGGCATAACTCTGACTAACGTCTTACCTGTGGCTATCAAATCGTTCAAATATTCGGCGAGCGATATCCTTTAAAATAGAATCTTTCCTCTCCTCAGCATCCATCATCATCTTCAGCAATTCTTTTGCCTCATACGTCCAATACCTTTTAAAACCTTTTCGACTGCCTTGAAGTTCGTATTCACTCGTAGCTCGCCTGGCTGCTGATTCGGGAACTTCGATTTGAAAGCGCTTCTTCTCAGTGCCCGTGAAGGTGACCTAGAAAATTATAAACAAAAAACATTAAATCAGGTTACAAGATGAGAAAAACCTGCGGCTTACGAAAATTTTAACTAAGAGGATATTAGCGAAGCAATTTCAAATTTGCGAATTTAATAGAAATGCCAACATGGATAAGTAACTCTTCTGGAGAGACAGTATCAATTGGTAAACCCAGACGGTGTTATTGAGAAGCGTATTCGTGATTTCTCTAATAATTTTCAGAAGTCTCCCCATCTTTGGTCATTTCTGCTAGTCCCTTGTTTTTGGTTGCCAAAGTATTTCTTTTCTGCTGCTTCTGTTTTGTTTTTCTTCATTTTTGATTGGTCTTTTTTCTAGGCTCTACCTAGTTTTTGT